>NC_058029.1:25536192-25546192 GCF_019176455.1 Solea senegalensis
CTGTCACTTTTCAGCTTCTTTAATGTGAATATTTTCTACTTTCTCTCATTTTTCAGATTCTTAAATGTAAATATTTTCTACTTTCTGTCATTTTTCATCTTCTTAAATGTGAGTATTTTCTACTTTCTGTCACTCAATTAAAGTTTATCTTAATTATGCAAATATTTTCTCTGTTAAATATTCAAACGTCAGCTGTAGTTGGACATGTCGACCACAGGGGGAGGACGACGTCAGGGGGCGGGGCCTGTGACGTGTGTTCAGTTACTCTCTGAGGTTCAGTTCTGTCTCAGCTTCACTCAGGTTCTGATGGATCAGCTGACCCCAACCATGACCTTTAACCCCATCCTGCTGATAAAGGAGGAGCCACCATTCGGCATCCAGGTGAGCGACAGAGCTGTGGACCAATGAGAGGGAGGACTGGACCTTGCCATGTGCGGTCAGGTGGTGTCTGGGGGTGGGGCTACATTCAGGTCTAGGATCATGTGTCTTGGTCCAGGGAGCTCTGATACTACGATTCACCATGGCAACGGGTAAACAAAGAGCACAGCCTCCATTTTAATCCAGTTAACAGAAATATGAACACATGACATTTATGTGAAGAGAGGAGTGAATAAATCAACACTATGACATTTTATACAGTGTAATTCACTCATTCATCCTTTCATTAATGATGATAATGCTGCAGTCCTACCATATGTTACATTAGATTTGATCTTTATTCAGCTGGAACCATAAACTATCATTATAAAAGTGTCCATGTTCAAACTGACTCACTTTTTTCACTCTATTTTACATGAAAGCATTTTTTTCATGACTATATTTCCACGTGTAAATTTAAACGCAGTCACATTAAGATTTCGTCTGCAGTGAGATTCAAAAAGTCACTTCTAAACTACAGTCAAGTTAGTTTCCAGCTGCATCACAAATATTCACATCATCATGACGTGATCTATGACAGGAACATTTCACAACCCGACAACATGGCGTCTACTGTGATGATGAGCCTACAGTAACACACAGTCACAGTGTTGGTGCCAGGGGGCTCTCAGGCCCCTTAATGAGACATGAGCTCCCCTGGAAACATGATGTGTGTGTGTGTGTGTGTGTGTGTGTGTGTGTGTGTGTGTGTGTGTGTGTGTGTGTGTGTGTGTGTGTGTGTGTGTGTGTGTGTGTGTGTGTGTGTGATTTGATATGTGCTCACTTAAGACAAGTAGACGTACAGTCTCGTAATAATGGATGTGTTGACTACTTTATTTTAGGGATGTCCTGATCCGATATCAGCCAAAAAACACGTATCAGACACGGTGGTGTAGTAGTTGCCGCTCTTGCCAGGCAGCAAGAACACCCGGGTTCGATCCTCGGTTGGAATTCTCCGGCTTCCTCCCACATTCCAAAATTAGGGATTAGGTAAATTGGACCATAGGTGTGAGAGTGAATGGTTGTTTGTCTCTGTGTGTGTGGCCCTGCGATGGACTGGCGAACTGTCCAGGGTGTACCCCGCCTGTCGCCTGATGTAGCTGAGATTGGCACAGCAGCCCCCGCGACCGTCTGGTGGAGAATAAAGCGGTAGATGAGGATTTCATATGTTCATTTATCAACACTGTAGGTTGCACCTGCAAACAGTAGAACATGGAAGTAGCTGCTGTTAATTGAAGAATCATACTTGTGTACTTGGCAAGTATGTACTCCAGGCGTACTTCTCAAGTATATAATTGAGATGCAGCCCCTGTCTCTGTGTTTTAGGCTCCTCACTTCCACCAGAGGGCGACGTGCCATCTGAGGAAGAGGAGGAGGAGGAGGAGGAGGAGGAGTCTCTGGACACATGACCACACCTCCAAATTTCGAGGCTACTGGAGCTTCATGAGCAAATACAGACTACAAGGTAGGTTTACGATAAATCTGACCATGATGAATCTAAACACGATAAATCTGACCACGATAAATCTAAATAAAATAAGACTGACGCAATAAAATAAATCTGAACACGATAAAACTGACCACAATAAAACTGACCACGATAAATCTGACCACAATAAATCTGACCACGATGAATCTGACCACGATAAATCTGAACACGATGAATCTGACCACGATAAATCTGAACACGATGAATCTGACCACGATAAATCTGAACACGATAAAACTGATTGAAGTCTACCTGTGATCACACCTGTGTTTGTGTGGGCGTGTCCTCTGCAGGACGGGGTCACCTGAGAAGTCGTCTCGGTCAGCACCGCGTCCTGAGGAGGAGGAGGAGGAGCCACGTCCACAGACTGACAGGTCAGTTTCTCACACACACACTGTGGTAACCGTAGCAACTGAGTCATTGACTGTCCTGATGTTTCCATGGATATAGAACGTCTGTCCTCCCTTCTGCAGGACGACACCTTAACGTGAAGCTGCCGAGGGGCATGGCCTCCACAACCAGGGGGCGTGGCCTCAGCAATGACAGCATACCAACCAAGAGACAGCTGGACGCTCAGCTGGACGACTATATGTCCGTGTCCAGAAGACGACTGGACAAAGAACTGGACGACTACATGTCCATGTCCAGAAGACGACTGGACAAAGAGCTGGACGAGTACATGTGTCTACTGGAGGACTGAGGGGGCGGGACAGAAGGGGCAGGGCGTTGAGGTTATTTAAGTTCAGGTTTTATTTAATGACGACAGAAGCTGCTCTTCTTTAGTTAGGTCAGAGGTCACGCTGTGTGACCTTCACTGACCGCTCTGTTCTTTGTTCTTAGAGTTTTATGAAAAGAAGAAGTGCTGAGTCACTGTTAGTGAAATATGAGACAGTCGTGTTCTGATTAAAGAGATAGTTCACACCTTTTCAAGTGTGTTTCTTTGACTTCCTGTCACATGACTCTCAGTGGCAACAAGGCCGACGCCTCCACTCTACAACCTACTAATACATCGCAATGTGTCTCTGCCACACAGAAAATCAGTGATTTCACGTCACACCAAATCTCAGAGAAAATCCGTGATTTTAACATCACACCCACACACACACACACCCACACACACACACACACACACACACACACACACACACAGGAGCTGCTGGTCCGAGTTCTAATGTCTGATTTTGTCACTTCAGTCGACCTCAGAGCTCCTGTGTCACCGCCAGCTAAAATCACTGATTTTCTCTATGAGCGTTTTACAGGTTTGTGTCCAGCAGGTGGCAGCACTTCACTCACAACATCAGCTGTGGCAGGAGAATCATTTAGTACACAGGAAACACAAAACATGTCTGTTACCATGGTTACTAACAACTAATCAGTTATTGAATATTTATTGTATTATAAAGGTTATTAAAAAAAAAAAACAGAATAATTGACCACATGAAGGTATTAGTGATCAGTTATTGATCAGCTGGTAGTTTGGTCCTGAAGGTGTTCAGAGGTCACAGGTCACATACCTGCAGTCGGAGACAAAACAATGTAGACCAGGATCACAGGAAGACCTGCTTCAGACCTGCTTCAGCATAGTTCTCACCTGTGATCTCTGACTCCGCCCACTCCATCAGTTGCACATGTGAGCAACAGCCAATCCTAGTGGGATCAGAGAGGTCAACTGACCAATGGCTGCAGCCTGACAGAGGTCACACAGAGGTCACACAGAGGTCACACAGATGATTAGTTATTGATGAACTGTAGTTTTGTTTGTTTCTCACCGCGTTGTCGATGTCTGAAACTGCACTGATGACGCAGTCACCGCTAACGCTACAGTTGGCAAAGTAATAGTTGAACGTAGCATTGTAGTCATAATCTGGTGTCGCTGTGGGATTATCATCATAATAATAATAATCTGTGGTCGACGACTCATCACCTCCTGTGGAGAGACAAACAACTGTCAGCTAAACTGAGGCTAACACTTTAATCCACTATGCTAACACTTTCTCCCTGCTTTCAGTCTTTGTGCTAAGCTATGCTAACACTTTCTCCCTGCTTTCAGTCTTTGTGCTAAGCTATGCTAACACTTTCAATCCACTATCTTTCTCCCTGCTTTCAGTCTTTGTGCTAATCTATGCTAACACTTTCTACCTGCATTCAGTCTTTTTGCTAAGATATGCTAACACTTTCAATCCACTATGCTAACACTTTCTCCCTGCTTTCAGTGTTTGTGCTAAGCTATGCTAACACTTTCTCTCTGCTTTCAGTCTTTGTGCTAAGCTATGCTAACACTTTCTCCCTGCTTTCAGTCTTTGCTGCTAACACTTTCTCCCTGCTTTCAGTTTTTGTGCTAAGCTATGCTCACACTTTCTCCCTGCTTTCAGTCTTTGTGCTAAGCTATGCTAACACTTTATCCCTGCTTTCAGTCTTTGTGCTAAGTTATGCTAACACTTTATCCCTGCTTTCAGTCTTTGTGCTAAGCTATGCTAACACTGTCTTTCCCAAGTGTAAATAATATGAAAATAGTGACGATGGCTGAGTTCCATTCCACTTCATCAGTGTTGATTAAGTGAACGGAGCCAACGTTCATGTTTTGATTTTCCTGCTGAAACATGACTCAGCATGTAGAATAAGGACGAGTCAGGACTCGCCTGCAGCCACAAACAGACCCCTCTGGTTTTAAACCACAGTCTGGTGTTTTTGGTTTGTTGAAGATCTGACTGGGCCTTAAACCTGGATCAGAACTGGATCAGAACTTACTGATGTGACTGATATCAGGAACCTTTTTACTGCTAAGTTTAATGTCCTGTTTACGAGGGCTGTAATCAACCAAAGAAATGGTCGACTGAAGCCCTGAAATTTCGACTCAAAATGCAACGCAGTTTGTATTTGACTTTTTTATCACCATCTGTTTTTGTAAAATGTTGCCACACTGTGACGTCGTTGACATGGTTGTTAGAGGACGACTGACTGTAGCTCAACATTAAATAAAACCACTGGAAGTTTCTTTAATCTCTCTGTCTCCTGTGGGTTGGGCTAATCCAAAATACTGAAAACAAGGGGGGTGTTCTCTGAGGACACGCTGTTACCTGTGAAATAGGGGTGCTCTGAAAACACATCAATTAGCACTTGGTACGTTCCTCCAATTGAAATCAAATTAACCATAGACTGTATGAAATGAACCTGGCAAAAAGTCGACTTATCACAATTTGAGTCGGACCAGAACGTATCGAATGATTAATTGACCAGTCGACCAGGACTTTACAGCCCTACTGTTTACACTTTTACAGAGACAGAGACATTTTGAAGGACACAGATGGTGAGGTTTAGTCTCAGAAGAACATGAGGAACATGACAGAGTCGCGCTGCAGCAGGTTCAGGTCTGGACAGGCTGCTTCTCTGTGAACGAACATGAACCCGGTGGATTCCTGAAGGAATAAACAACAGTTTGCTCCTTTAGTTTTGGTTTCAAGAGCAGTGGAAAACCATGTTCACCTCCTGTCAGAACCTTCTCACTCATCCAACAGTGGAACCTTCAGTACGACCTCCAGAGTGATCAGTAGGACCTTCACAAGATGGAGGGTGGAGCTCAGGTACAAGTGAATATACTAAAGGTCAGAGGTCACTCACCACAGCAGGTTGACATTAGCAGAACGAACCAGAGCGAGAGCGGCACGTTCATCCTGGATGAGAGACATTCACTGACTGAGCAGAGAGAGGGAGAGAGAATGAGCAGAGAGAGAGGGGGTGTGTCTTTAAACCTGAAAAAAAAACACACACACAACTTTATTGTTAAAAGAAAAGACGACAACAGTGATGCTGTTTGTTCTCCACTGTGGAACGTGTCATTCTCCAGAAGAACCTGGAGAACCTGGTCTGATATTTTTATTTTTTACATGAAGACTGTGATGTCACACTGTTTCCACCAATCACAGATCAACACTTACTTCAACTTGGAAGAGATGGAAGAGAGTGCTGACTTCGTGATTCAGAGGGGCGGTAACGTATTGTGTCACTTCCTGTGCTTCCACTGGTGTTCCGCTGTGTGTCTCCTGCGCTCTCTGGAGTTTTATATCTACTGGAACTATCGTTTCACTGAACAAACACTCGTTTTATTACTAATACTAGTACTAAGACTAATACTTTCACCCGCTACTTTTTCGTAAACTCTATCGTTTACGTAGATCACATACGGTGTTTCTTTCTAGCTAACTTTGCTAGCGTAAAGTTAGCTTAGCAGCGATGGCTTCTCTCTCTCCCTCTCCTTCTCCTGCTCTGTCCTGTGTTGTGTGCCACATGTTTAGTTACTCCTCTGCCTCCTTTAGTGATAAAAGTACTTGTAAAAAATGTAGCTTGCTGGCTAGGGTGGAGGCGAGGCTTAGTGAAGTAGAAACCCGGCTCCGCACCATAGAAGCTAAATCAGTTAGCCAGCTCCCCCAGCAGCTCCCGTGCAGCCGGGAGACAAACAGGGCAGCTGGGTGACTGTCCGCAGTAAGAGGCGTAGTGTTAAGCCTAAGAGTCCTGTCCACCACCAACCTGTTCACACCTCAAACAAGTTTTCCCCTCTCAGCACCACACAGACTGAGAAACCAACTCTGGTAATTGGTGACTCCATCCTGAGGAACGTGAAAATAGCGACGCCAGCGACCACAGTCAGGTGTTTTCCCGGGGCCAGAGCGGGCGACATAGAGTCTTATCTGAAACTGCTGGCTACAGATAATCGTAAATTCAGTAAAGTTATTATTCACGTCGGCAGTAATGACACCCGATTACGCCACTCGGAGGTCACTAAAGTTAATGTTAAATCTGTGTGTAGGTACGCACAATCTATGTCTGACAGCGTAATCTTCTCTGGTCCTTTGCCCAATGTAACCAGTGATGACATGTATAGCCGCATGTCGTCATTCAATCGCTGGCTGTCGAGGTGGTGTCCAGAAAACAACATTGGGTTTTTAGATAACTGGCAAAACTTCTGGGGGAAACCTGGTCTCATGAGGAGAGACGGCGTCCATCCCACTTTGGATGGAGCAGCTCTCTTATCTAGCAGCTTAGGGCATTTTATTAGAAACCCATGACAATCCAGAGTTGAGACCAGGACACAGAGTTGCAGTCTTTCATGCTTCTCTGTGCTTCTTTTCGAGCAGTCACCTATTAAAAACCCCATAGAGACTGTGTCTGTCCCTCGACCTACTAAAGTAAAAACTAAAGTAAATAAAGTAAATAAACCAATAACAAACAGAAGAGGAGTTAGACATTCTAACTTAATAAAGATTAATACCAACAATAAAATAGAGTCAAATAATACCACTTTCAAATGTGGACTATTAAATATAAGGTCTCTCTCCTCAAAATCTGTTTTAATAAATGATCTTATCTCCGACAATTGTATTGATTTATTCTGTGTAACTGAAACTTGGTTACATGAAGACGATTACGTCAGTCTAAATGAATCAACTCCACCCACTCATGCTAATACCCATATTCCTAGAAGCTCAGGCCGAGGAGGAGGAGTAGCAGCCATTTTTAATACTAGATTATTAATCAATCCCAAGCCCAAACCAGGATATTCATCGTTCGAAAGCCTTATTCTTAATCTATCTTATCCTAGTTGTAAATCACAGAAACCAATGATGATAGTCACAGTTTATCGTCCACCTGCACCTTATTCAGAGTTCCTATCAGAGTTCTCTGAGTTCTTATCTGAGTTGGTGCTTAAAACAGATCAAATCATAATTGTAGGGGATTTCAACATCCATGTAGATGTTGACCGTGATAGTCTTAGCTGCGCATTTAACTGTTGGAATCAATAGGTTTTATTCAACACGTTAATAAACCAACTCATTGCCTTAATCACACCCTCGACCTTGTTTTAACTTATGGTATTGATATTGATAATTTAAACATAGTTCCTCAAAACCCTCTCCTTACTGATCATTATTTACTCACATTTAATTGTTCAATAATGAACTACAATAACATAAATAAGAAATACAGCTACAGCCGGTGCCTGTCTGATAATAATATTAATACATTCAAAGAGACAGTGCAACCTTTATTTAACTCAGTGCCATATGTCAGTACATCTGAAGGTACCTTTTGTGATTTTACCCCCGCCCTCATAGATAACCTTGTTGATAGTACAGCAGCCTCACTGCGTACTACATTAGATCGTGTTGCCCCTCTGAAAAAGAAAGTGGTGAATCAGATGAGACGAGCACCATGGTTTAACTCCAATACTCGTGCTCTTAAACAGACGTTACGTAGATTAGAAAGAAAATGGCGTTCCAGTAACCTAGAGGAACTTCATATAGCCTGGAAAGATGGTTTTGTAGCTTACAAAAAAGCCCTACACAAAGCTAGAGTTGCCTATTATTCTTCTCTAATTGAAGAAAATAAGAATAATCATAGATTTCTTTTCAGCACTGTAGCCAGGCTGACACAGAGCCACAGCTCCACTGAACCATCTATTCCTTTAACACTGAGCAGTGATGACTTTATCAACGTCTTTGTGAATAAAATAACATCAATTAGAGAAAAAATTGATCATTTCCTCCCTCATATTGGGACTGACTCATCTTCTAGCACAAAAGCTTTAGAAGCACCAGGTGCACAGTTAGACAGTTTCTCCCCTATAGATCTCCCTGAGTTAACATCATTAGTTTCATCATCTAAGCCATCAACCTGTCAGTTAGATCCTATCCCCACCAAACTGTTTAAAGATGTGTTTCCTTTAATTAACAACTCTATATTAACTCAAATTAATCTATCCTTATTAACTGGATATGTGCCCCAAACGTTTAAAGTAGCAGTTATTAAACCCCTTCTAAAAAAAGCGACCCTTGACCCAGATATTTTAGCTAATTACCGACCGATATCTAATCTTCCCTTTGTCTCTAAAATCTTAGAAAAGGCTGTTGCCAATCAATTATGTGAATATCTGCGCATTAATGGCCTGTTTGAAGATTTTCAGTCAGGTTTTAGATTAAACCATAGCACAGAAACAGCACTAGTTAAAGTTAGTAACTCAGATAATGGTCTAGTTTCTTTACTTGTCCTGTTAGATCTTAGTGCTGCATTTGACACCATTGATCATGATATTCTACTGCAGAGATTGGAGCAGACTCTTGGTATCACAGGTGCTGCCCTCTGCTGGTTTAAATCATACTTATCTGATAGATTCCAGTTTGTTCACGTTAATGATAAAGCCTCATTACAAACACAAGTTAATTGTGGAGTTCCACAAGGCTCAGTGCTTGGGCCTATACTTTTTACCTTATATATGCTTCCTCTAGGGAACATTATTAGAAAGCATAACATACACTTTCATTGTTATGCAGATGACACACAGCTATATCTATCGATGAGGCCGGATGAAATAAATCAGGTTGTTCAACTCCAGGAATGTCTCAGAGACATTAAGTCCTGGATGACCTGTAACTTTCTACTTTTAAACTCAGATAAAACTGAGGTCATTATACTCGGCCCTAAACACCTCAGAGAAAAACTTTCTGCCCACATTGTCACTTTAGATGACATCACCCTGGCTTCCAGTTCCACTGTGAGGAACCTTGGAGTTACTTTTGACCAGGAAATGTCATTTGATTCACACATAAAACTCATTTCCAGAACAGCCTTCTTCCACCTGCGGAACATTATGAAAATTAGAAACATTCTGTCTTTACAGGATGCTGAAAAACTAGTTCATGCTTTTGTTACATCTAGATTAGATTACTGTAACTCCTTATTAGCAGGATGTTCTAACAAGTCTGTTAGAATCCTTCAGTTAATTCAAAATGCTGCAGCACGAGTTCTGACAGGAACTAGAAAGAGAGACCACATAACTCCAGTGTTAGCTTCTCTACACTGGCTCCCCATACAGTTTAGAATTAAATTTAAAATCCTCCTCCTCACGTACAAAGCACTTAATGGTCAGGCCCCTTCATACCTGAAAGACCTAGTCTTACCCTATCATCCTAATAGACCACTTAGGTCACAAAATACAGGTTTACTTGTGGTTCCCAGAGTCTATAAGAGTAGAATGGGAGGCAGAGCCTTTAGCTACCAGGCTCCTCTCCTGTGGAACCAGCTTCCAATGATAGTTCGGGA
>NC_058029.1:25551192-25558772 GCF_019176455.1 Solea senegalensis
TTCTGAGGATGATCAGATGATTGACGATCAAAATCAATCATCGGTTATTCAGTGTACCAATCTGCAATAAATAACAGTATAAATCTACCACAGCGCCCCCTGGTGTTCACACAGAGCATTACATCCAATCATTCATAAACATCTGTGATTTAGTTTTATAGATATCATCATGCACTTGTTTTATATATGTGTAGTTCTTCCATGATCATGTGATGTCATCACTGTGATGTCATCACAAAGACTTCAGATGATGTTGTTGTGACTCTACAAATAAAACTGAATTGAATTTTAACACAGAACATTTCATTGTTATAAATATAAACAATCTTTATTATTATTATTATTATTATTATTTTCTTTTTACTCACGAATGTATATTTTCTGTGGTGAAAACTGTGTGGGTGTGGCTTATTACAGCATAGTGTTTAAACCAACGGTGTCGCGCCGGGCGACGCCAATACTGCGAAAAACCTAAGTAAACTAACTGAACTACCTAAACTAACTGAACTAAGTAAACTACCTAAACTAAGTAAACTAACTGAACTACCTAAACTAAGTAAACTAACTGAACTACTTAAACTAACCAAACTAAGTAAACTAACTGAACTACTTAAACTAACCAAACTAAGTAAACTAACTGAACTACCTAAACTGAAGTCGTTTAGAAATTTTGAGCCACAGATTCCTACGATGTTCATGTGTACGATAAAAATATTTTTTCATTGCGGGACATTTCTGTGGGCGTGGCCGAGAATGTTTCACTGTGAAGGGATGCCACAGTGATGTCATCAGTGACGTCACTGCCTTAGGCTCTGCTCACAATTCCCAGCATGCCGAGTGTCAGCAGTAGCAGCGTCAGGTGTGGAGGTGGGCGGCGGTGTCGCGCAGCGGCAACCAGTGACAGGTGAACGGTTTCCTGCTCAGAGATCATGTGACGTGCGTCGTGCAGCGCGGTGACGGCGGCGGTGCTGGAGTTCAGGTCGCCGCTGGTGATCAGGTCAAACACGCAGGCCTGGTAGTAGACGTCTCGAGCAGGAAGCAGCGCAGCGCAGTGGGCGTGGGCACTGATGGAGGCGGGCAGAGAGGACTGCGGTGGTGGTGGCTGCGGTGGGCGGAGCGTGTTGAGTCTCTGGGAGGCGGGGCATCCCCACACACACAGCTGCAGGTCCTGTTCGGGGCCAAAAGCCTGCGTGACGCCGCGCGGCGACAGGACGGACAGGCCGAGGGAGCGTCCGCTCTGACGCACCACCAGCAGCGTGCCGATGTGAGACGCTCGGATCTCAGCGTGTCGACCCGGACTCTGCGTGCTGACCGTCAGGCTGCGGTGACCTCGCCACTCGCCGCTGGACACCGAGCCGTCGGCGAACGCCGCGGGCACGTTATCGAGCTCGGCCTGGTACAACTGCTGCTCCACGCACTCACGCATGTTCTTAAAGATGACTGTGATCTGTGGAGAGACACCAGCTGTCAATCATCTCACTGACCACGCCCACACTAACTTCATCAGGTGTGTGACTCACCTTGGTGAGCGCTGTGCTCCTCCCCATAATGGGCGTTTCCGCCTTCATCGGTGAACTGGTGGCTTGAACAAACAGGTATTCATTATCTATGAGAGGCCACGCCCCCTGCACGTCGCACGTCTGGAAATCGTCATTGAACGTTCGGACGTGCGGGTCCCCGAACACGCCGCAGTGCACGTACTCCGGCACGCGACCTTCTCTGCTCAGGAAGCTGCGCTCGTAGAGGCAGTCGTCTGCTGACAGGGTTCCCTGAGGGAGGGGGCGGGGCTGTGGCGTGGGCCCCGCCCGGGGACAGCGGTGCTGGATCAGCAGGTCCTCGATGCCCTGAACCGCAGAGTGGTACGCCAGGTCGCCCCGACACGCCCTCGCCATCCGCTTGGTGCACGTGGCGTAGGATCGCAGGGCGCCGCAGTAACCAGCGTTCACCACTGCTCTGCTCACAGCTGTGGCGCCATCTGGTGGTCTGACTCCTCCTACTCCACTGCCGCCACCCAGGTCCAGCGTCGCAGCCACGAAGTCAGAGTTACACCTGAGGATACGACAGGAAGCTGCACCTGTGGACAAAGTTCACATTCAGACCATAATGTGAACTTACTTAGCTTAGCATTAGCTACAAGAGAATAGACCAGGGGCCCATTTCAGAATGCAGGTTCAACTAACTCTGAGTTGTGGGTTTCAGAACAGCTGATCAGCATCAGTTCAGTTCACTGTGAGTGAATCTTCATCAATGGAGCTCTGATACTACGAGTCACCATGGCAACGGGTAAACAAAGAGCACAGCCTCCATTTTAATCCAGTTAACAGAAATATGAACACATGACATTTATGTGAAGAGGAGTGAATAAATGAACACTATGACATTTTATACAGTGTAATTCACTCATTCATCCTTTCATTAAAGATGATAATGCTGCAGTCCTACCATATGTTACATTAGATTTGATCTTTATTCAGCTGGAACCATAAACTATCATTATAAAAGTGTCCATGTTCAAACTGACTCACTTTTATCACTCTATTTTACATGAAAGCATTTTGCTCAACACTACATTGTGGGGTGGAGTGGCTCAGCGTCTGCTAAATGACATGTAATGTAATGTTATGAAACTATTTCGTGAGCCCCCCCGAAAGCCGTGGTATAGTTAGCACACTGGAAGTAACATGTAATTGGGATTTCGATGTTTTGAAAGACGTAAATGTCATTCATTGTGCAGGTGAATGTGCTCTGACGCGTGTTTTGTTAACGACTGTATGAACTAGGACATGAGACGGAGTGTCAGACAGCTGCTTCAGGCTCACGGAGTCTGTTGCCAGGGTAACTGACTAAACTGGCTTTGTGAAACTGAAAGACCACAGTTTCCCTCATCTCAGGGTTAACTAACTCAGAGTTTTCACTAAACCTGCTTTCTGAAACGGGCCACGGTTGTGTGTGTGTGTGTGTGTGTATGTGTGTCTGTGTGTGCATGTGCGTGTGTGTGTTCACCTTGTTCAGGTAAACTCAGCTGGACCAGCAGCAGAGTCAGCTGGAAACAATGTTTCCATGGTAACGCTGTGTTTCCTGTGATGGCAGACTGAGCCTCCATCATCATCATCATCATCATCATCATCAACTGTGAGAGACAAACACTTATGATCTATGTGACAGTAAACACACACACACTTAAACGTGAGTATTAGTTTTAGTAGCAGTAGTAACAGTAGTAGTAGTTTTAGTAGTAACAGAAGTAGTAGTTTTAGTAGCAGTAGTTAGTAGTAGTAGCAGCAGTAGTAGTACAGCAGTAGTAACAGAAGTAGTTTTAGTAGCAGTAGTAACAGTAGTAGTAGTTTTAGTAGCAGTAGTAACAGAAGTAGTTTTAGTAGCAGTAGAAACAGAAGTAGTTTTAGTAGCAGTAGTAACAGTAGTAGTTTTAGTAGCAGTAGTAACAGTAGTAGTTTTAGTAGCGGTAGTAACAGTAATAGTTTTAGTAGCAGTAACAGTAGTAGTAGTTTTAGTAGTAGGTAGTTTTAGTAGCAGTAGTAACAGTAGTAGTTTTAGTAGCAGTAGTAACAGTAGTAGTAGTTTTAGTAGCAGTAGTAACAGTAGTAGTTTTAGTAGCAGTGGTAACAGTCAGAGTAGTTTTAGTAGCAGTAGTAGTAACAATAGTAGTAGTAACAGTAGCAGTAGTAGTAGTTTCAGTAGTAGTTTTAATAGAAGTAATATCACAGTGATGATGTCAGTCAGTTTTGCTGAGTCATGTTGTCCAGTGTTTGTTATTAAAAGATGTCACACTGTGATCATGCTAATGCTAGTCAGTGCCAGTGTTAGGCTAATACCAGTGTTAGCTGTTAGCCCAGTTTTAGGCTAATGCCCATGTTAGCTGTTGGTGTAACCCGTGGGTGAAACAGAGCAGGGGCTTTTGGGAATTGTAGTCACTGACAATCATAACAGTCTCACCTCAAGTGGTTCAGGATCAGAGTTGGTCCATGTTTATCTCCAGGTTTGTGTCAGGACCTGGGTCCTGGTTCTGGTCTGTCCTGGTCTGAAGTGTCTCTGGCTCTGGTCTGTCCTGGTCTGAAGTGTCTCTGGTCTTTGACACGTGTGACATTCACAGCTGATTGAGAGAGTCAGTCGTTTCTAAATAAATCACCACCAGCTGCTGCTGCACAACAGCTGAGACACACACACACACACACTGACACACTGACACACACACATACACTCACACACACATTGACACACACACACACACACACACTGACACTGATACACTCACACACACTGACACTGATACACTCAAACACACACTCACTCACACACACATACTGATACACACCCACTGATACACACACACATATTAATTCACACAAACACATACTGATACACTCTCACACACACTGATACACACACACTCTCACCTTAATTGAAAAGTGTGAATGCTGCCCCCTGCTGCCTTTAAGAGGTCACTGCAGCTGACCAAACATCTCAGTCCTGCATTAACTACAGTTAATCAAGTGTGTGTGTGTGTATGTGTGTGTCAGATAGTGAGTGTGTGTGTGTGTGTGTGTGTGTGTCAGTAGAAGAATAAAGTAGTTTGTTTTAAAATGATCAGATTTTTTATTTCAAACATGAAAAACATCAAATATGTTGTAGCTTATGATTCGTCAGCAGGGTCATGTGATCTGATCAATATCTATGTTTCAATGACTCAGCATTTCAATCATTAAAGGGGAGTCTGGTGGTTTACAGTCTGGTCCAGCTGGTTCACAGTCCGGTCCAGGTTCTGGTGGTTTACAGTCCGGTCCAGGTTCAGGTGGTTTACAACCCTGTTCAGGTTCTAGTGGTTTACAGTCCAGTTCAGGTGGTTAACAGTCTGGTCCAGGTTCTGGTGGTTTACAGTCTGGTTCAGGTTCTGATGGTTTACAGTCCGGTCCAGGTCCTGATGTCACAGTTTGTCCACTAGTTGAAGACATCATCAGTGACATCATCATTAGTGTGTGTGAACACACTGTGTAGCTTCTTCTGCGTTGTTATGACGACATGAGTCAGCAGAGATGATGAAGATGATGATGTCACTGCTTCACCTGCTACTCTCAAACCTGAATGTGCATCAGAACTTGTTTACGATGAGAGTGGAAATCTGCAGGCACCGTGTCTGAAAACAACAACAACAAACATCAACAAACAAACAACAACAAACAACATTAAATTTGAAATCCTCCTCCTCACGTACAAAGCACTTAATGGTCACGCCCCTTCATACCTGAAAGACCTAGTCTTACCCTATCACCCTAATAGACCACTTAGGTCACAAAATACAGGTTTACTTGTGGTTCCCAGAGTCTGTAAGAGCCTTTAGTTACCAGGCTCCTCCTCTCCTGTGGAACCAGCTTCCAATGATAGTTCGGGAGGCGGAGCCTCTCTCTGTATTTAAAGTTAAACTTAAAACTTTCCTTTTTGATAAAGCTTATAGTTAGAGCTGGTTCAGGGAAACCTGGACCAGCTCTTAGTTCTGCTGCTATAGAACTAAACTGCTGGGGGATTTTCCTGTGGTACACGCACATTCACTCTCTCACACTCAGGATATGATTATGACTTTTTATATGTCATTAACATTGTCTCTTTCTCTCCCTAGTTTGTGTCCTTCCTTCCTTCCTTCCTTCCCTCTCTCTCTCTCTGTATTCTCATCATGCAGGTTGCAGGATCAAGATCCAGTTTCCGAGGCTACGCTCATCGTCACCATTATTATTATGTTATAATTAAAAAGTCGATATCAGTAACTGTATAAACTTGTAACCTGATACAGTTGTTGTGTATCTGCTGCTGGTCTCCCTCTCTCTCTTCTGTCTCTCCCTCATCTCCCTCTTGTCCTTTCTCTCCCCCCTATCTGTCCCCCACCTCACCTCTGTCCCCCATTTTCCTTTCACCCCAACCGGTCGAGGCAGATGACCGCACATCTCTGAGTCTGGTTCTGTCAGAGATTTCTTCTTCTGTTAAGAGAGAGTTTTTTCTCTCCACTGATGCCTAGTGTTTGCTCATTGTGTGAACTGTTGTGTTTCTCTGCTCTCTTTGATGTTGTCTATGTACAGACCTGAGATCATGTATGTTATGATTTGGCGCTATACAAATAAAATTGAATTGAATTGAATTGAATGGAATCAACAAACATCAACAACGACAAACAACAACAACAAACATCAACAACGACAAACAACAACAACAAACATCAACAACGACAAACAACAACAACAAACATCAACAAACAACAACAACAACAAACAACAACAAACATCAACAGTCCAGGTAAACACACATGTGAAAGGTCAAAGGTCTTACCGTTGCACCTGTAGCGCAGGTTGGACCAGATTATGTTTTCCTGAGAGAAGCAGAAAACGCCGAGTCGTCCTCCTCTCATGGAGCTGTCAATCACCACACCTGAGTCAGCCACCATCTTTGTTCCCTCAAACAGCTTCACCCTGGAACACAGAGATGCCGAAGTAGAAAAAAAACGCTTCTCCTGACCCTCATGAGCGACCGAGAGAAAAGGAGGTCTGGTTTCTGGTTTAGGGTCTGGTTTGGGGTCTGGTCTGAGGTCTGGTGTAAGGCGCAGGTCTGAGGTCTGGTTTGAGGTGCAGGTCTGAGGTCTGATGTGAGGTGCATGTCTGAGGTCTGGGGCCTGTTTCCGAAAGAAGGTTCAACAAACTCTGAGTTAAATCCTTAACTCTAGGGGCCCGTTTTAGAAAGCAGGTTTAGTGAAAACTCTGAGTTGAGGTGAGGGAAACTCTGGTTTTTCGGTTTCACAAAGCCAGTTCAGCTTAACTCTGAGTCAGTTACCCCGGCAACATACTCTGTGAACCTAACACATCCATTATTACAAGCCTGTACGTCTACTTACCTTAAGTCAGCTCATATCACCACATAATGAATCCAACCTCCACACACGCATCAAATCTTAATCAAATAAATTTGTTTCCAGGGGAGCTCATGTCAACACTGTGCACAAATAATAATAACAATGATTTATAAAGCGCGAAATCTTAATGTTTGACAGCATTTCAGTGACGGTGTTTATATTTACACGTGGAAATATAGTCATGAAATAGTGTTGAGAAAAATGTTTTCATGTAAAATAGAGTGAAAAAAGTGAGTCAGATTGAACATGGACACTTTTATAATGATGGTCTTCTCTTCTTCAGTTTGTGTGTCGTCTGGTTCCAGTTGAATAAAGATCAAATCTAATGTAACATATGGTAGGACTGCAGCATTATCATCATTAATGAAAGGATGAATGAGTGAATTACACTGTATAAAATGTCATAGTGTTCATTTATTCACTCGTCTCTTCACATAAATGTCATGTGTTCATATTTCTGTTAACTGGATTAAAATGGAGGCTGTGCTCTTTGTTTACCCGTTGCCATGGTGAATCATAGTAGCAGAGCTCCATTGATGATGATTCACTCACAGTGAACTGAACTGATGCTGATCAGCTGTTCTGAAACCCACAACTCAGAGTTAGTTGAACCTGCATTCTGAACCTGCCCCTGGTCTGAGGTCTGATTTAAGGTGCAGGTCTGAGGTCT
>NC_058029.1:25558872-25606385 GCF_019176455.1 Solea senegalensis
ATATATTACCTCAGTAGGTGGTGTTTTTAGCATACATACCTCAGTAGGTGGTGTTTCTTCATATATACCTCAGTAGGTGGTGTTTTAGCATATATACCTCAGTAGGTGGTGTTTCTTCATATATACCTCAGTAGGTGGTGTTTTCATAGCTAATTAAAGAAACAGCAGATCAAATATTTTATTCCCTTTCACAATATCGACTGTGTAACTATGGCTTCACATCAGAAAAGGTCAAAGGTCGCCTTCTGCCTGCTGACCTTTATCACATTCACGTTGTTAAGGTGATGACCTTTGACCCTTCACTTATCTACGGATCTGATGCTTCACGTGTTTCTGTCTTTCATTTGATTCTCTGACAACTTTATCACCAAATTAAACATGATTTACCATCCTGGACTGGATCCTGGACTGGGCTCTAGACTGACTCCTGGACTGGTTCCTGTACTGGGATCTAGACTGATTTCTGGACCGGGTCCTGAAGGGTTTGGGGACAGTCTGGTCTCTGTACGACGACTGTGAGCAGCGCCTCCTCCTGGTGCCTGCTGGATCTTGGGGAGTAGATGGAGTAGAAGGATCCGTTGCTGTGGGACTCTTCAGAAGTGGTCTGGTCCTGGTCCTGGTCTATTTCACTGAGCACAGACAGAGTGGGAAAAACATGATCACAGCGTCTGAATTCCCTTGTGTTGTTATTGAGTCTTGAGTCATACCTGAGCTCCACCCTGACTCCTCTATCTGAGGGCTCACTGGGTCTGGGTCTGCTCGGTGTTGCCATGGCGACCCTCCTGTCCGTCAGCGCCCTGGCCCGCGGGTTGGTGATATGGTTTGACCTCAGCGCCGCCGACCACAGAACGAGCTGCTCGTCATCGCTGGAGTCGCTGAGGCACGTATGAGAGTGAGTCAGCAATATTTAGGAAAATGATGACTTGCAACATTGGAACAGTGGAAATCAGCAGTATTAAAGTGTGAGTCAGCAGTTCTGTTCACGTGTTAGTGAGATGAACGTGATTCAGCTACAATTTAAGCCTGAGTCAACAATATTAACAGTTACTGATATTAGAATGAAATGAGTCAGCAGTTTTTTGTGCCTCACATGTGATCATTGTTTAATAACATAAGAACTCACAGCTCCTCCTCGTTGTCTTCTTGGAAGGTCAAAGGTCGAGTACAGACAACACACATGTTTCCCAAACTGTCAAAACATGGCCGACAGAGCAGTCCTGAAAAAAGCAGACAGGAAGTGACACATTTCTATCACAATAAAAGCTTTAAACTGGAGCTGTGTGTGTGGGCGGGTCAAAAACAGCAGAAGCTCCTCCACCAGTGCTGAATAAGAGGAAACACTGACCTCAGGTCTGCTTTCTACCTGACAACAGCTGAGTCAACATCACCTAGAGCTGCAGGACACGCCCTCAGGACACGCCCTCCGGACATACACACACACACATTTTACAGTTTCACAGTTAAAGAGTTGTACAGTTAGTGTATATGTCCCGCCCACTTAGTGTTAACAGTAGATAGAAACTGACTTATTACTTATACTGTGTTTATATACAGGTGTTGATCATATTTATATACAGGTATTGATCGTGTTTATATACAGGTATTGATCGTGTTTATATACGGTGTTGATCGCGTTTATATACTGGTGTTGATCGTGTTTATACAGGTGTTGATCGCGGTTTATATACTGGTGTTGATCGTTTATATAAAGGTTTGATCGTTTTATATACAGGTGTTGATCATATTTATATACAGGTATTGATCGTTTTTATATACAGTGTTGATCGTGGTTTATATACAGGTGTTGATCGTTTTTAGTGTACAAGTGCTGATGTTGGTTTATATATAGGTGTTGATCGTGTTTATATACAGGTGTTGATCGTGTTTATATACTGGTGTTGATCGTGTTTATATAAAGGTTTGATCGTGTTTATATACAGGTGTTGATCATATTTATATACAGGTATTGATCGTGTTTATATACAAGTGTTGATCGTGTTTATATACAGGTGTTGATCGTGTTTATATACAGGTATTGATCGTGTTTATATACAGGTATTGATCATGTTTATATACAGGTATTGATCGTCAGACTGACGGACGAAACAAAAAATACAGGTATTGACTGCGCTCACCTGGACACTGTGGGACATCACACTTGACCGCGTTGACCGTGTCCTTGGACTTCAGCTCTTCTCCACAGCTCAGACAGGTGAGTGGTGATGTCACCCCTAGGAGGCGGGACAAGTAAACTCCTCCTCCAGGTAACCTTATACACAGAAACAACATGTTATTTTCAGGTCAAAAATGTCTCCACTTCCTGTCGACTCGTGAAAGGATGTTTGTACCACAGTAGAAGGGTTTGAAGAAGACTCCTCCCTCTTCCTGCTCCTCCTCCTTGGTCAGCCAGGCTCCTGACCGCACACCTCCTCAGCGCCGCCCCCTCAACCTTCCTCTGAGCCAGGATCTGCTGATGGAGGAACTGAATCCTCTCCTGACAAACAAGGGCCACAAGGGGGAGCGGTTGTTCACAAGCTCATGATTTATATAAACAATATCTGTGTATATGTAGACTGTAGTTCAGGTCTCAGGGTTGTTAAGGTCTCAGGGTTGTTCAGGTCTCAGTGTGTTTCAGGTCTCAGGGTGCTTCAGGTCTCAGGGTGCTTCAGGTCTCTGGGTGGTTCAGGACTCAGGGTGCATCAGGTCTCAGGACGGTTCAGGTCTCAGTGTAGATCAGGTCTCAGTGTAGCTTCAGGCCTCAGGGTGCCAGATCTCAGTGTGCTTCAGGTCCAGGTGCTTCAGGTCTCAGGGTGCTTCAGGCCTCAGGGTGCTTTCAGGTCTCAGGGTGCTTCAGGTCTCTGGGTGGTTCGGGGTCAGGGGTTCAGGTCTCAGTGGGCTTCAGGTCTCAGGGTGCTTCAGGGCTCAGGGTGCTTCAGGTCTCAGAGTGCTTCAGGCATCAGGGTGCTTCAGGCCTCAGGGTGCTTCAGGCCCTCAGGGTGCTTCAGGTCTCAGTGCTTCAGGTGCTTCAGGCTCAGGGTGCTTCAGGCCTCAGGGTGCTTCAGGTCTTAGGGTGCTTCAGGCCTCAGGGTGCTTCAGGTCTCAGGGTGGACGGGTTCAGACTTGTCTTCTTCATCTTCTCTAACTTTCATTCTGCAGATTCTTCACATTCTTTAGTCTCAGAGTGACCTTTAACCCACAACAGCTACTGTCTGTCTGTCTTCACCTGTCTGTCTGCAGCAGCTCTGCTAAATTGTGATGCTAATTTCAATACAGCTAACTAAGAGAGCTACATCCGTGACATCTTCTTCACTGCAGTTTGCTTGTTTGTAATTGCAGTAATTAAGCAGTTTTACTGCTGTTTACTACTTAACCCGTTAAGTGGTTTAACAGGTTAAGTAGTTATAGTAGTATAACAAGTAATAACCTCTGAATACTTACTACTACTACCTGTTAAACCCTTTAACGGGTTAAGTATATTTATATATACAGTATATCTATATAGATATACACATACAGTACACACACACACACCTGTTCTCTGTGTGGATAATATGAAGCACAGATGAGTCGTGGGCAGCGCTGAACAAATCCTCCAATCAGAGAGACGAGCAGAGCCTGACCCAGCAGAAAACCTGTGACAACGTGAACACATGAACACATGAGAGCATAACACCATGAACATGAGTATGAGAACCCGAGAATATGAGAGTATGAGAACATGAGAACACAAGAGCATGAGAACATAAGAGTATGAGACCATGAGAACATGAGAGAATGACAACATGAGAGTATGAGACCACGAGAACATCATAGTATAAGAACATGAGACCAAACTTTCTCAGCTGCTCCACTGGTGCAGTGATTGATGAAGTGATGATGTCACTTCCTTACCCAAGAGGAGGCAGGTGTTGTGGTCGGGCTCTGATGGCTGCAGCAGACACTTCCTGCTGATCACTGTGATGTTCCCTTGCTGTAGGACGTTAAATGAGGACACCAGGTCTCTGAAGATGTCCGAGGCGAACCCGGAACCATTCACCTGCATCGCCACGGTGACCGGAGCTGACGCAGGAGGACAGAGCCGCTGTCATGGTTATTGTATCACAGTCGCTTTCACGCATAGGACACATGGACTCACCTCGGGCCACCACGTCCTCTGTCACCAGGTGGCGCACTTGATCCAGGACCCAGAACACCAGGAAGTCCAGTGCCACCATCAGGCTGCCCACCACTAAGTGTTTGAAGACTGAGACCACACCCACCAACACAGCCCGCTGCTCGTTACTCGACAGAGACCACGACACTAGACAATAGACAAGACGCTTCAGCTAAACATGACTCAGCATGTTTGTCCTCTGACATCATCAAACATTGTTCTGGTGAAGTGAGGGAGACCCCTAGTGGCATAAATGATATACTGTGCACTTAAGTCAATCATAAGAAGAAGCACACTTTAGAAATGCATCATTCAAACTCAAAATAATCTTTAGCTGCAGGTCACACGGTGGTGTAGCGGTTAACACTGGTGTTTCTGCGGGAGTTCTCATGTTCTCCCCATGTGTGCGCAGGTTTTCTCCAGCTTCTCCAGCTTCTCCAGCTTCTCCAGCTTTTCCAGGTTCTCCAGGTTCTCCAGATTCTCCAGGTTCACTAGCTTCTCCAGGTTCTCCAGATTCTCCAGGTTCCCCAGCTTCTCCAGGTTCTCCAGATTCTCCAGATTCTCCAGGTTCCTCCCACAGTCCAAAAACATGCAGATTTGGAGATTGAGTAAATTGGACACTCTAGATTGAGAGTGGATGGTCGTTCGTCTCTGTGTCCCTGTGACGGACAGGTGAACTGTCCAGGGTGTGACCCCGCCTATGGCCCTATGTCAGCCTCTGTGACCCTCATGTGGAGGAGAAAGATCTTTAGCTGAGCTCTGCTCTAAATGCTGCCCTCTACAGTTCAGTCAGGCATGAAATCTCTCACACACACGCACACACACACACACACAGGTGTACTGACATGGTGAGATGTAGGTCTTGGCTTCTCTGCGTGTGATTGGCAGAGCTGTGGCTCCGCCCTCTGAGGTCACCTGCTGGTCGAGCTCTTTAAACTGAGCGGTGATGTAGATATTGTCAAAGTCGAGGTCGCGGAGATACTGACGTCTGTACTGCGCTGCCCTGCTCACACACACACACACACACACACACACACACAGGTGTGTTACAGTGTAGCGCCCCCTGTTGTCTGCCCTGCATGTCACAGCTGTAGGACACATGTCTGACCTGTAGAAGGCGAGGGTGAGCAGCATGAGGCCGGCGTATTTTAACGGCTCGCTCAGTCTGCGAAACAGCTGCAGGTCAGAGGAAATCTCCGCCATGATGTCCTGCGTCATCTGCTGAGGACTGCGGCTGCTGTCGGCGTCCAGGTCAAAGGTCACTGAGGCCGAGATGTTGAACTCAAACTGGCGCTTCATTCGCTCGAACGCTGCAACCACGGCTGAGAAGAGACACGGAGACGGACTGAGCAGAAGAATGATCAACGTTTACCAAAGAAGACATGAAGACACTCACGAGTTGCCAAGCGTGTCCTCAGGACTCTAGCCACGTAAGACGGGATGAGACAGAAGAGGTCTCCAACTGAGGGACACAGAGAGACAATCACAGAGAGACAATCACAGAGAGACAATCACAGAGACAATCACAGAGAGACAATCACAGGGAGACAATCACAGAGACAATCACAGAGAGACACAAAGAGACAAAAGACAAAAACACAAAGAGACAAAACACACAAGAGACAAAAACACAAAGAGACAAACACACAAAAGAGACAAACACAAACACACAAAGAGACAAACACAAAGAGACAAAGAGACAAACACAAAGAGACAAACACAAAGAGACAAACACAGAGACAAACACAGAGACAGTCTTCAGAGGCTAAATGTGTTTTTCTTTTTTAGCCGAGTGAGCTAAACTTAGCTTAGCTTAACTCAAATGAAAACAAAAGTCAGAGATGTGTACAACAGCAGCTTCACACTGACCATAGGCGATGTTACACAGCGGCATGAAAGCGCTGATGATGTCACACAGGAAGTTGAAATCTCCCAGCAGGTGGCTGCAGTCGCTCTGAGCCTCGGTGAAAAGTCTGCGGCACTTCCTGTACGGAGAACCCACTTTCTCGTTACACACGTCTCCAATGTCCGCCAGGAAGTGGAGGATGTTCCTCAGGATACGAGCTGGGGGTCAGAGGTCAAAGGTAAGTGTGAGCACACCTGTGTGATGAAGTGTAAAGTGTAAAGTGGTGAAGTGATGAAATGGTGAAGAAGTGTGAAGTGAAGTGTAAAGTGGTGAAGTGTGAAGTGATGAAATGGTGAAGTGTGGTGAAATGATGAAGTGTAAAGTGGTGATGAAGTGGTGAAGTGGTGAAGTGAGGACTCACCAACATGTCGGACGCCGTCAGTCAGAGCAAAGATGAGATTTTGAACTCTGTTCGCCACAGAATAAACGTTAGACGAGATTTCTCTGATTCTGTCCAACGCAGCTACACACACACACACACACACACACACGCGTCAGCTGCCCGTAACCCTAGCAACAGTATTTCACTGGTATTTTCAGAAGCATATTGTTGATATTTTTTTGTGGGCGGGTCTTACAGAAGAGGGGCGTGGCTGATCTCTGCATGAGTTCTTGTGTCTGATTGGCTGTCAACTCCGCTCCACACAGCAGACTGGCGGCGGCTCGCTCCGTGTTTTCAAACACGTTTGTGATCGGTCCAGACACCAGCAGTGACACAAACAGGAAGAGCAGGAAGTGCCTGCCGCGAGCCGAGCACAGCGACGGCAGCATCACCGTGACGACGGCCCTGACTGCGGCTGACAGGCCCATACTGAAGGAGGCGGGCAGCGCCACCACCAGGCTGCTGTGGACACTGACCCACAGAGACTGCTGCTGCACAAACACGGCCATGACACCGTACACACATGCTAACAACAGCCCCGACACAAAGCCCACAAGACTCCACCCACCCTCCACCATGTGACCTTTGACCCTCCTCCAGGTGAAGCGATGAGACAGTCCTGCTGACCTGTGGACAGAAGCGAGACGTAAAGGATCTAACGGTGATAACAGCTGAGACATCTGAGCTCTACTCTGACTGGAATTTAAAGGGATAATCCAGCTGTGAGCGCCCCCTGCTGCTGAGAACCAGCCTGCCTCACGTCTGCCAGCAGAGACACAAGGGAGAGTGACTGTGTGTGCGTGTGTGTGGGAGAGTGAGTGAGTGTGTACTCGTACCTGCTCAGGACTCCTCTGACAGTGCGCCTGACTCCGCCCCCTTCCACCTGGACGATGGTGACATCACATTTCATGTGTCTTCTCTTGTCTCCGGTCTCCATCTGTCCTGTCCTGTCCTGTCCGTCCACAGTGTCTGTGCGCAGGTGAAGTCGCTTTGTCACTCATCATTTTATAGAACCTTTATTTTGTTACCGAGGATTTTTCCATTGATGTCTTTGATCATTTTCATATCAAAGTACAGAACCATTGGAACTTTGAACACTAGAGGGCAGCGGCGCCTCAGCCCGTCGCACATCTGAAGGAGAAGAAGAAGAAGAAGAAGCATGGCTGAGCTGTTAATCTGACCATAAACTAGAATTGGCATAATTTTAAAGTTTAGTCTTGCCTCGACCTCTGACCCCTGACCTCTGACCCCTGGGTCAGCGATGACTCAGCAGGACAAGTGCAGACGTTCCGCTCCTCAAAGCAGTGAGTAATGCTGCCCCCTACACTTCACAGTGTTCACTGACATTTTTAAACAGAAGGATTTTTAATCTGACTGTGTGTGTGTGTGTGTGTG
Organism: Solea senegalensis; assembly: GCF_019176455.1. Classification (NCBI taxonomy): domain Eukaryota; kingdom Metazoa; phylum Chordata; class Actinopteri; order Pleuronectiformes; family Soleidae; genus Solea; species Solea senegalensis. The sequence continues at coordinate 25,566,709 of NC_058029.1, forward strand.
TGTGTGTGTGTGTATCTGTGTGTGTGTGTGTACGTGTGTGTATCTGTGTGTGTGTTGCAGCTGTGGAGCAGGTCAGTCTCTGTGTCTGTCCATCCTCTGTCCATCGCTTGGTCTTCAGTCAGTCAGAGAAGTGTGTGTGGGCTCAGCTGTTGGTGAGATGTGTGTTTGGAGCGATCAGTGGAGCAGGTAATGACGATGATGATGATGGTGATGGTGATTATGAATATTATTATGATGATGATGATGAAGATCATGATTATTATGAAGGTTATGATAATAAAGAATATTATGATGATGATGATAATGATGATGAAGATTATGATGATGATGATGATGATGAAGATAATGACGATGAAGATGATGATGATGAAGATAATGACGATGATGAAGATGAAGATTATGATGATTATGAAGATGATGATGATGAAGATAATGAGGATGATGATGAAGATTATGCTGACGATAATGACGAAGATTATGATGGCGATGATGAAGATTATGATGATAATGATGATGATGAAGATAATGACGATGAAGATGATGATGATGATGATGATGATGATGATGAAGATAATGATGATGATGATGATGATGATGAAGATTATGACGATGATGATGATGAAGATAATGACAATGATGATGATGAAGATGATGATGACGATGGTGATGAAGATTATGATGACGATGATGATGAAGATAATGAGGATGATGATGAAGATTATGCTGACGATGATGATGATGATGAAGATTATGATGATGAAGATTATGATGGTGATGGTGATGATGCTTAAGTCTTTGAGGCTCATGTTTTTCAGGCTTGTTCCTGGGCGTCTCTCATAGTCTCCCTTTGACCTTTGACCTGAAGTTGGCAGTAGGCAGTGTGTTTGTTGGTGAGGAGACATCACACGACCAGACACTCCATGTTTCGTGAGGAGCATCAAACACACTGGACTGACTGTGTGTGTGTGTGTGTGTGTGTGTGTTCCAGGTGTGTGTGTTGTCTGCGGGGCCCTGTCCTCCTCCTTCAGGTGTTCAGTCCTCCTCATGTTTCCCAGCATGCTCGGCTCCCGTGGTCGAGCGTTCCTATTTGTGTTCATCCTGTCTGTTCTCTACACGGGTAACACACGCGCACACACATGCAAACACACACACACACTCTCAGACACACACACACACATACACACACACACACACACACACACACTTACACACACACACATGTTCGACATTCATGACTTGAGGGGACATTGCATTGACTTACATTCATTTCTTGGAGACTTACTCTAACCTTAACCACAATTACTACTGGCCTAACCCTAACCTAACCTTAAAACATATCTTCACTTTAAAATGTAGTAATTTACGATATGGGGACTTGCTTTTTGTCCCCACAAGGAGGACAAGTCCCCATAATGTGACTGTGTAAACAGGTTTAGGTCCCCACAACATTAGTAATACCTGGACACACTCTCAGACACACACACCTGGACACAGACACACAGACACACACACACACACACACACACACACACACACACTCTCTCAGACACACACACACACACACACACACACTCTCAGAGTGCACACACACCACACACCACACACACTCTCAGACACACACACACACTCTCACACACACACTCTCTCAGACACACCACACACACACACACTCACACACACACACACACACACACTCTCTCAGACACACACACACTCAGACACACACACACACTTACACACTCTACACACACCTCTCTCAGACACACACACACTTACACACACACACTCTCTCAGACACACACACACACACACTTACACACACTCTCTCCAGACACACACACACACTCAGAGACACATACACACACTTACACACACTCCTCTTAGACACACACACACACACTTACACACACACACACTCTTACCACACACACTTACACACACACTCAGACACACACACACACTTACACACACACACTCTCACTCAGACACACACACACACACTCACACACACACACTCTCAGACACACACACACACCAGACACACACACACACACACACACACACTCTCCCACACACACACACACACACACACACACACTCTCAGACACACACTTGCACCCACACACACACACTCAGACACACACACACTTACACACACACACACACACACACACTCTCACACACACACACACACACTCAGACACACACACACACACACACTCTACACACACACACACACACACACACACACACTCTCACACACACACACACCCCACACACACACTCTCTCAGACACACACACCTCTCCACCACACACACACACACAACACACACACACACTCACACACTCTCTCAGACACACACACACACTTACACACACACCTCTCTCAGACACACACACTCTCTCAGACACACACACACACACTCAGCACAGACACACACACTTACACACACTCTCTTAGACACACACACACCACCCCCCCTTACACACACTCTCTCAGACACACACACACACTTACACACACACACTCATGCTCACAGTTCACTATAGAGAATTTTCACATTAATGTCAAACTTAAACTAATGTAAGGTACTTAAGTTTCAGGGCAGCTTGAATGAGACATCTGTCTTTTGTCTTCTATCCTCTGTCTTCTCTCCTCTGTCCTCTGTATTCTGTCTTTTGTCTTCTATCCTCTGTCTTCTCTCCTCTGTCCTCTGTATTCTGTCTTTGTCTTCTATCCTCTGTCCTCTGTATTCTGTCTTTTGTCTTCTATCCTCTGTCTTCTCTCCTCTGTCCTCTGTATTCTGTCTTTTGTCTTCTATCCTCTGTCTTCTCTCCTCTGTCCTCTGTATTCTGTCTTTTGTCTTCTATCCTCTGTCTTCTGTCTTTTGTCTTCTATCCTCTGTCTTCTCTCCTCTGTATTTTGTCTTCTGTCCTCTGTCTTCTCTCCTTTGTCCTCTGTCTTTTGTCTTCTATCCTCTGTCCTCTGTATTCTGTCTTTTGTCTTCTATCCTCTGTCTTCTCTCCTCTGTATTTTGTCTTCTGTATTCTGTCCTCTGTATTCTGTCTTTTTGTCTTCTGTCTTCTCTCCTCTGTATTTTGTCTTCTGTATTCTGTCCTCTGTCTTCTCTCCTCTGTCCTCTGTCTTTTGTCTTGTCCTCTGTCTTCTCTCCTCTGTATTCTGTCTTCTCTCCTCTGTCTTTTGTCTTCTGTCCTCTGTCTTCTCTCCTCTGTCCTCTGTATTCTGTCTTTTGTCTTCTCTCCTCTGTCCTCAGGTCCCGTGTCAAACATGGAGCGTAATGTGCGAGCAGCGGCGTTGTCTCTGAGCTGTAATCTGGACCTGCAGGTCCATCACAGCAGGTTACTGTGGAGAGACGCCGTCTCACAGTACACACACATCCTGAAGGAGCTGCAGGTGTCGCACACACACACACACACACGCGCATGGAGGGTGTGGTTATTGGGGGGCGGGGCCTTGTTGATGACGCGTGTGTCCTGTTCAGGATGATAAGGCGGAGTTTGAGTCGGACGCTCTGAACGTCAGCAGAAGGTTCCAGATCATCAGGGACGAAGTGGTCGCTCAGTACGGATACAACCAAACAGGAAACAGCAGCCAGGAGCGCTTCACTACACAGACCATGATGCAATGCGACAGTGAGGCTCAGGACAATCACTGGAATGATTGACAAATGGACTTTGTCTTGTATTACAAAAGTGGCTTTAAAGTCTAGTGTGCTGAAGGCATTTTAACTCGCTGTATGAGACACTAACGCACTGTCGGCCATTTTGTTTTTGAGAAGCAAACACAAAATGGCCGCCAGCATAGACACAAGGAAAAATAGATTTGAGATCAAATCTACATCCGTTGAACTCTACGATGTCTACGTCACACGTTCGTGTCTTTATCTCACTGTGAGACAGACTTTTGTAAAGCACTCACTCTCCCACACCAAAGTCCACCACGAGGCAGTCCTCTGCTGCCTCGTGTGGTCACTGTGTGTCACTGAGGTCAATCTGAACAAAGGATTTCACACACGGAAGAGACTAAATCAGACATTAGAACTTGGTGATGGAGGCAGCAGTGGATCAACAACTCCTGTGTGTGTGTGTGTGTGTGTGTGTGTGTGTGTCTGTGAGATAAAGACGTGAACACGTTTTTGTTTAGTTTATTTTTGTTTTTTAAAGCGTTGTTGTTATTATCGTGTTGTGACATCACTGACATGTCCAAATACTTTTGTCCTGCTCTGTTGTTCAGGGGTGGTGACCGAGGGTGTGAACCGCTGCTCTGATTGGTTCCGAGGAAAGTGGGAGGAGTGTATGCAGGTGATCGCAGTGCCTGTCATCAACCATGTCTTTTGTGTCCCAATGACCTTCCACTTCCTGTGTGATGTCATGAGAGGTAAACACTTTACTGAAGGTGTTTATACAGTTATTAGAAACTGTACAAATTTTTCTTCTTTTTCTCACAAATTTGTGCAAGTGCATCAAACCTGGTGTAAATTTACGTCTGAAAGTATTTCGGGGACACTGCGCACAAAATTGAAAGTGGGCGGGGCTTACGAAAATGAAAAACTGCTTTCATCAGGTCGATTTTTCTCGTGTTTCACGTACGTGCACGAAAGTTGGTACACATGTTAAGCATGTCAGGACGGTCCAAAAAGTCCACGCTGGCGCCGCTGTAAGTCCTACAGGAAGGCCGCCATTATGGGTTGAACGGCCATTTTTTGCCTATTTTGGCCATTTCACAGGTATGTGAATGAATTAGTCCTAGAGCTTTCATGGGATCACCTTTAAACTTGGTGAGGTCACTGTGGACAAGTTGAGGATCTAAAGTTATTGAAAACTTTTCTATAAGTATCAAGGCGTACGAGAAAGGGGCCGGCAAAGTTGGTGAAAATTACAATTTTTCACCACAGGCAACAAAACTCTTATAACTTTGCGATAGAAGGTCCCATCCCAACCAAATTTGCGAGGGTTGTTGATGGACCATTGCTGAAAAAGTCTATGAAAAAACTGTACATTTTGAAAACAGCGCCTCCTGGTGGTAACAGAAAATACAGAAAATACACAATTTCGGTAATAACTTTTACAGAGTTCATCGTATCAAACTCAAAATTAGTGAAAACATGTAAAACACATGGTAGATGATGCGTGCTTAATATGATAACAAATCGTTCAACGGTGTTGCCATGGCAACACTGCACAGGATTCACTCAACTGAGTGGTTCGTTCGTGCACTACCCTTTCTTTGCCACATGATGAAGGCATCTGCCTACAAATCCATCAAATCTAACATTTACAATTTTTATGCTGCTCTAACAGGAAAAGATGGGGCAAAAGGGGCTGCTAGAGGGGCCAAGGAAAAAAAAGTGGAAAAGGGGAAGAGAGAAAAAGAAAAGGAGGAAAAAAAGAGAAAATGCACCCTAAATTCTTATACCATCAGATGTTTTTTCACAAAAATAATGAGTTATTACTAAAATTCATCTTAAATTCTTATACCATCAGATGTTCTATCACAAAAATAACGAGTTATTACTAAAATTCATCTTCAATTCTTATACCATCAGATGTTCTATCACAAAAATAACGAGTTATTACTAAAATTCATCTTTAATTCTTATACCATCAGATGTTCTATCACAAAAATAACAAGTTATTACTAAAATTCAGCTTCACTTCTGATACCATCTCAGACCCGTCCGGAACATGTCTGTAAAGGATGACCACCCTACAGGAAGTAGAACTCCCGAAACAGGAAGTAAAATCTAACATTGGCCGTTTCTCAATACTCAAGTTAGCAAGTATGTACTTACATGGGACGTATATACTTGTAAGGTACGCTGGGAGTATATACTTGCCAAGTACAGGAGTACACAAGTATGTGGTTGTTTCTCAATACTCAAGTTAGCAAGTATGTATGTATTGTACTGCTGTTTGAATGGTGGCTGGCGCCAAGTGCTGCAGCCTCATGACCGCCACCTACGGTGTTGATAAATGAACAAATGAAATACTTTTAATAAATGCATATATATGTTGTTATTATTTTCACATTTTAAATATTTAACTTCATTTATTAATTTCTATTAAAATATACAATACAATGTGGAAAATAGATATTACAGCATTGTATTGTATGTACTGTATTGTAAACGTGCAACTTTCCTCTCCTTTTACTAAGTGCAATATATAAAATAACATCCATCCACTCTGCTGTACAATGTACTGTATGTATATATCATATACTGCATATTTCCCTGACTGGCTCCCACTTATGTCCTTCTAATTTTTATCGAAGGTATTGGTGCACTGTTTTGTTGTTTCTTCTTCTATTCTTTTATCTCTTCACTTGCACTACTAGAGCTGTCCTTTAATCTCGTTGTACACTGTATAATGACAATAAAGGTGATTCTGATTGTAGAGTAGTATATGTATATATATATGTATATGTACTACTATATAACTTGTGTTATACAGTTATTAGCCTTGTTATGAACAGTGTTATTAACGGTGTTATACAGTTATTAACATTGTTATTAACAGTGTTTTAAACAGTGTAATTAACAGTGTTATTAATGGTGTTATACAGTTATCAACATTGTTATTACCAGTATTTTTAACAGTGTTAGTAATGGTGTTATACAGTTATTAGCCTTGTTATGAACAGTGTTATTAACGGTGTTATGTGGTTATGCACGTTATTAACTGTGTTACTAAAGTTGTTATTAACAGTGTTATGTTGTGTAACGTTGTGATTAATGTTGTTATTAGCAGTGTTACTAAGGTTGTTATTAACAGTGTTACTAACGTTGTTATTAACAGTGTTATGTTGTGTAACGTTGTGACTAATGTTGTTATTAGCAGTGTTACTAAGGTTGTTATTAACGGTGTTACTAATTATTAACAGTGTTATGTTGTTATTAACAGTGTTAACGTTGTGATTAATGTTGTTATTAGCAGTGTTACTAAGGTTGTTATTAACAGTGTTACTAACGTTGTTATTAACAGTGTTATGTTGTGTAACGTTGTGACTAATGTTGTTATTAGCAGTGTTACTAAGGTTGTTATTAACGGTGTTACTAACATTGTTATTCATGGTGTTTATAACCTGCTCAGTGATGACTCCGTGGTGCAAGGACCACGTCCCTGTGGAGGGAAACTTCGGTCAACTGTATGATGAGCTCGACGTTTCCGTGGAGATGTTGTCCAGAGAGTTCAGCTCCAAGCTTGTGGTCCAGGTCAGAACTGTGATGTCATCAGATGGATGACCTTTAGCTTGGTGTTGACCTTTGACCTCCTGCAGGAGCAGCAGCAGCAGTCTGTGCTGAGTGGACCTGTGATGGATCAGGAGTTCACACAGACAGTCAGAGGATCTCTGCAGAAGCTGAGCGCTGTGATGAAGCAGGTGCTGGACATTCTACAGCTGCTGCTGTCCTTCACCTTCATCACCATCTTCACCAGGTAACATCACTGCCACGTTGTCATGTGACCATCTCTGAGCAGCTCCTCCTCCTTCTCCTCCATTTGCTCCTCCTCCTCTTCTCAGGGCGTTCAGTTATGTCAGATATTACAGGAAAGACATCCGATTTGACAACGTCTACGTCACCACATACTTCAGACAGATCGACGCCCGCAGGAAAAAAGCGGTAACGTCGTCTTCATCATCGACATCATCTTCATTTGCTGCATGTTAATGTTTATATGTCGTGGTGCATTCAGGGGAAGCGATGCGTGCTGCCGCTCACACGCTCAGAGAAGAAGAAGCTGATTGAGCCGCGGAGTCTCAGGATTCACCCTGACGAGTTCAAAGAAGTGGTGAGTTCAGCGTTTTCCCATCATCACACAAACACCCCAATATATCCTAGTTTATAAATGTGGATGCATGAGGGACGAGCGCCCCCTGCTGCTGAGAACCAGCATGACACAGATGAGACCTAAAGGGGACATGTTATGCAAAATCAACTTTATAATCATTTCAATACTTATATTTGGGACTCTGGAGGCCCTACCAGTCGCCAAAGTGTGGAAAAAGAATACTCAGTCATGTTTTCGTGGTCCCCCTTAGTGTAAGTATAGGCAATAAAACACTCCATGTTGAATTCCCTGCGCTTATGACAGCAGCATGCGCATTTCACCACGAATGTTACCGCCCCACCAGTAAGTTTACATGGAGAGCTCCACCTTAGCTCCACCTTGTCCCTGCGAGAGTGCAGGCGAGGGAGGAAGAGCGGTATTATGTCTACGTGGAGGGACAAGTGTGCTGTTGGTGGCTGCACAGTGGAGCACAGTGTTTTACAGAGGATTTTATATATGAAGCTAATGTGCTGGATAAAGTCAGCAAACGTGTGTTCGTGTGTTCGCACCACTTCACATCAGACTGCGGCCAGCGGTCGCCGTATTTAGTCAGCGACGTACAAACACACACATTGTTAAGAAAAGGTCACATAGAGGTCATAACTGACCATTCTGACACGTCCTAATTAAACATATTTGTTCAGTACGTCCTCCATGACCGGAGCACAGACTCAGTCTGATACAGTCACATACAGCAGTTGTTTATGCAGCGATCAGCGGTGGATCAGTGGTGCTGTCCCTAAGTGTTTTTAACTGATTTACAGTTGGACAGTGTTCGGCTCCATCCTTATGTAGGAAGTCTCTTCCTGTGACGACACTCTCGCTGTTTTCTGCTCACGCTGCCATGTTGATATTGTCAGAGAACTAGTGGAGGGAGGGGGAGAGGAATGAGGGGAGGGAACAGGAGCTGAGCGAGTGAGCGCTGTAAAGAGGACAAATCAGAAACCCCCTGGAAGAAGTGGGCGTGTGTTTGCCTGTGTCTCATTTGCATATAAAGGGACCATGCACAAAACCGAGCGTTCTGAAAGGGGCGGGTTTAGCAGGGTTATTGAACTGCTATGATGCTTCATCCTTATGGTATTTTGACTAAAGCATGTCACTGACATGTTCATTAGGACACAAAGGAACTATTTTAATGGGGGAAATAGGGTATAATATGTCCACTTTAATAGAATCTAGAATCGTGTTCACGTCTTTATCTCACTCACTCTCCCACACACACACACAGGAGTTGTTGATCCACTGCTGCCTCCATCACTGAGTTCTAATGTCTTATTTTGTCACTTCAGCATTGAAAGTGCTACATTTGAATTTAACTTAGTGACACAAAGTGACCACATGAGGCAGCAGAGGACCAGCAGCTCCTGTGTCCCTGCAGCTTAAATCACTGATTTTCTCATGAGGTTAGGTGTGGGAGAGTGAGTGGTTTACAGCCTCTGTGTCTCAGCAGCAGGGGGCGCTCACAGTATGTGTGTCAGTACATCATACACCTTGTAAAAACCTGAACTATGTGTGTGTGTGTGTGTGTCTCAGGTGTCAGGTGTGTTACAGCTACTCTCTGTCTCTCTTCTGGGTGTCGTCCTCCTCATTATCGACTTCTCTCTGGTTCACACTCTGGACATCGTCAGCAGACACACAATCAGCCAGTTCAACGTGACCAGTATGTACACACACACACACACACACACACACACACACACACACACACACACACACACACACACACACACTCAAACAGACACACACACACACACACATACACAGACACACACACACACACTCAAACAGACACACACACACATACACAGACACACACACAAACACTATACCAGACACACACACAAACACTAAACAAACACACACACACAAAACACTCACACACACACACACATACAGAGACACACACACACACTCAAACAGACACACACACACACACACACACACATACACAGACACACACAAACACTCAAACAAACACACACACACACACACACACACACACACATACACAGACACACACACACACTCAAACAGACACACACACACACTCCAGACACACACACACATACACAGACACACACACACACACTCAGAAACAGACACACATACACAGACACACACACACACACCTCAGAAACAGACACACACACTCAAACAGACACACACACACAGACACACACACCGCGCACACACACTCAAACAGACACAAACACTCAAACAGACACACACACACACAGACACTCACACTCAAACAGACACACACATACACAGACACAGACACAGACACTCAAACAGACACACACACACACGAACACGCACTCACACAGACACACACACACACACAGACACACACACACACAAACAACAGACACACACACACACTCACACTCACACTCAAACAGACAGACACACACAAACACACACACACACACACACACACACACACACACACACACACACACTTCATCTTCACCACTGTGGGATTGAGGGTAATGGGGTGGGGTCTTCTCTGCAGGCAATCGGAAGGTGGACATCAAAGTGGGCGGGGACTCCATGATGGCCCGCCTCTTGAGGAAGACGGTCTCAGCCTTCAACAGTTCATCCATCCTCCACATCCAGACGGACAACCAGGGTAGGTCAAAGGTCAAAGATCACAGCATGTGCCAGATTCATCATAAACTGAGCGACACCTGTCGGGCTCACTGATAAGCTCCGCCCTCTCTCTGTCCCTCCCCCCCAGCCTGTGTGTCTCCTCCCTCAACCCTCTCAGCAGACATCTATGTTTACTGTGTGTGTTGTGTCCTGTTGGTGGCGCTCTTCACCCTCCTTCAGGTTTACACCAACCGTCTGAGACGAGTCATCGCTGCCTTCTACCACCCACAGGTACACACACACACACACACAGACACACACCGCGCACCTGCGCACAGACACACACACGAACTGCGCACACATGCACACAGACACACCTGAACCGCACACACATGCACACAGACACACACACAGACACGCACACAGACCGCACACCGCGCACAGACACACAGACACACACACAACCCAGACACACACAGACACACATGCACTAGAAAAACACACACACCGCGCACACATACACACACACTAACACACACACGAACCGCATACACTGAACCCACCTGCGCACACAGACATGCACACAGACACACACACACACACCGCGCGCACATACACACGCTGCGCACACATTGCACACACACACACACACACAGACACATACACAGACACACACACACACAAATACACACACACAGACACAGACGCACACACAGGCACACAGACACACATACACAGACCGCACACACCGCGCCTGAACCGCTACACAGACACACACACCGCGCTTACCTGCGCTGAACACACCGCACCACAGACACACCTGCGCTTACCTGCGCTTACCTGCGCTTTACACATGCACACAGACACACACACAGACCATACACAGACATGCACACACACACGCACACAGACATGCACACAGACACACACACATACAGTGGAGGAAATAATAGTTTGATCGCTCACTGATTTTGTAAGTTTGCCCTTTAACAAACAAATGAACAGTCTGTAGTTTACAGTGAGAGACAGAATATCAAAAACAAAATCCAGAAAATCATATTTAAAAAGAAAAATACTTATTTCCTCCACTGTGTAAGACGTCAGATTTTTGATGGTGTGATGTTGAGGCTGTGGGCGGAGCTAACATGTTGACGTTTCAGAGGGAGAAGAAGAGAGTACTGTTCCTCTACAACCTGCAGCTGCAGAGACACATGTCCTCTGTGGACAGTGGACACAGGACCAGGACGGTGAGGGACAGTCACTTCACCTTACACACACACGAATGACAGTCAATCTGCCTTAGCCCCGCACTTAAACACACACACACCAATGACAGTCACTCTGCCTTAGCCCTTAAACACACACACACACACCAATGACAGTCACTCTGCCTTAGCCCGCCCTCAAACACACACATCAATGACAGTCACTCTGCCTTAGCCCTGCCCTTAAACACACACACACCAATGACAGTCCTCCGCCTTAGCCCGCCCTCAAACACACTCACCAATGACAGTCACTCTGCCTTAGCCCCGCCCTCAAACACACACACACCAATGACAGTCACTCCGCTTTAGCCCCGCCTTCAAACACAGTCACTCTGTGCTCTGTTGTGTCTCTGCAGGTGTTTCACAGTCTGACCACCTGGGGGTGTCGTCTCTGTCGCCATGACAGGCGGGAGGCGGAGTCTGACTCTGAGACGCACTATGACCCCAGTTAGACAGGAAGAGGAAGAGGCTAAGAGCTAAAGAAAGTCCAGCCATTCAGAGAACCTGACTAATCTAAACCTGGTGACCATGTGAAGAAGCTCCGCCCACTCCCAGAGACAAATAATCACTGACATGTTTGTTTGTTGAACACATGATTAATGAGTGAGGAGAGTGTGATGTGTGTGACACCAGCAGAGGGAGCTGTAGAGTCACAGCTGATCCTCTGTCACATCTGTGATTAGCTGCCTAAGTGTCACATGATCACATGATCACATGATCGCTCTGTTCACACCTGAAGATTAGTGTCAGGTTTCTGCAAAGGTGAGAGGTCACCTGAGGTCACACACACACACACACACATTCTATTCTGTGTGTGTGTGCTTTTAATCTTGCATCCAGTTTGATTTCAAAATAAAAGCCACTAACTGTGCTTAACTGAGTTCTTCAGTTTCACGTTTTCATTTATTTAGTGGTAAACATAAGCACTGCTAATGGAGTGCGTTTGATGAACGCAGTACTCCACAGACACCAGCAGGGGGCAGTGCTGTGAGTGTGCCACAAAACAGTAAAGAACTAAAAACGGAGTTTGATGACTTGAAAAACTTTTTTTTCCTCACAGATTTTATTCAGGAATTTTACTGTTATGTAGAAAGTACTTTAAAGTCATACTTGAGTAAAAGTAAAAAAGTATGTGACCAGAAAATGTCACTTTTTTATAAAATTACTTCAGCAAAAGTCTTAAAGTTTATGACATTTACTTAAGTATCAAAAGTCATATTCATCTATAAAAAGTAAGGAGTTAGGATTGAGCCATGGTGGGTCAGTGGTAGGGAGGTTGTGGGTTCAATTCCTGGCTCTGCTCGTCTATGTGTGCCCCTGAGCAAAGACAGCCCATGTTGCAGCGTGTGAATGTGTGAATATGTGAAAACTGTAGTGTAAAGCAGTTCATCATGACTAGTAACGCTCTATATAAATACAGATCATAATAGCGACTCTTTTATTTGGTAGTAACAGGTACAAGGGTTAGAGGAAATGTAGTGGAATAAAAGTAAATATAAATAACAAAGTATTTGTACTTCGCTACATTACAACAATGGAATTTCATTTTATCAGAAAGTAAACGGGTAAAAATAATTTTCATGTGACTCACACTTTTATTTTTAAGCTACTTCTCGTGGAGCTTCCGGTGAGCTTCCGTGTTTCCGATTAGCTTCACTCAGCAGGATGACTCTCCGGTGAACAGTCCGCTGTTCTCCGGTTAATGACACGGTTCACGACTCGTTAAGTCGCCGTGTGGTGTCCACACAAACTCTGCCGACTTTAGTTGACGTTTACCGCCTCAGACTGAGCGGCTCCCCCCGGTGCTGACGGTACTTTGTAGCGGCGGAACCTGCGCAGATAACGGACTGACCCGCTCCGGTCTGCGCTCGTTACCATGGAGTTTCGGCGGAACTTCCTCTGGAGCTCCAGCACAGGGAGGTAACGACAGCGGGGCCCGGGCTTCCTCGCAGACGCGGAGAAGATGAGCGGAGCCGCCGCCGCGCTGCTGCCGCTCCTGCCGCTTCTGCCTCTGCTACGGCTGCTGAGCGGCAGCGCTGCCTTCACGGTCCCCAGGTCTCTGGACGCACCGCAGAACCCAGAAGTTATGATACACCGACAGACGGACGGTACAGACGATCTGATCAGAGCCGTGACAGGTGAGGACAGTCACACTGATTCTGTTTGCTTAGCCAGAGTTAAACCTGTGATTAAACCTGTGTTTAAACCTGTGTTTAAAGCTGTGGTTAAACCTGTGGTTAAAGCTGTGGTTAACACTGTTGTTAAACCTGTGGTTAAACATGTGGTTAAACCTGGGGTTAAACCTGAGGTTAAAGCTGTGGTTAAACCTGTGGTTAAATCTGTGGTTAAAACTGTGGTTAAAGCTGTGGTCAAAACTGTGGTCAAAACTGTGGTTAAAGCTGTGGTCAAAACTGTGGTTAAACCTGTGGTTAAATCTGTGGATCTGTGGTTAAAACTGTGGTTAAGCCTGAGGTTAAAGCTGTGGTTAAACCTGTGGTTAAAGCTGAGGTTAAACCTGTGGTTAAACCTGGTTAAAGCTGTGGTTAAAGCTGTGGTTAAAGCTGTGGTTAAAGCTGTGGTTAAAGCTGTGGTTAAACCTGTGGTTAAACCCGTGGTTAAAGCTGAGATTAAAGTTGAGGTTAAAGCTGAGGTTAAAACTGTGGTTAAACCTGTGGTTAAAATTGAGATTAAACCTGAGGTTAAACCTGAGGTTAAAGCTGAGGTTAAATCTGAGGGTAAACCTAACGTCACTGTTAGCGTCTGTGTCTCACTTCACTTTCGCTCTGTGTCCTCAGATGGCGACAGAAAACAGCGTCCCCTGCTGGAGAAGACACGTCCCTTTGTCCTGGTGGACGGAAAGAGACGGAGCCTCGCTGAAGCATTCCAGGTTGGTTTTAATGGTTGTTAATGGTCAACTCAACTCAAATCAATACAATAATCTTTAATCTAACTATAATCAATACTATAATTTGTAATCTGACTATAACCAATACCATAATCCAACTATGATCAATACAATAATCTGTAATCTCACTGTAATCTTACTATAATCTTACTATAAACCCACCCTGGGGGAAACTGTGTAATAGTATATTAGAGGTTAATGATAATATTGACAAAAAACAACTTGTGAAAGAAAAACAGGTCTTATTTAATAACTTAAACTTGCTTTATAAAGTTTTGCACAACGACCAACAAAAACTATCATAAGAGCATTTTAAACTAATGTAAACAATACTCATCATATTTGAACTACAAGGCATTAACATGAGAATGTGGATACACATTAACCTCTGCCAAAGTTTGTGAGTGTGTTTTCTTGTCGAACGTTAGCTGGCCGCTCGTGGTCGACCGCTGACTGCCCAAGCCTCTCATGTTCTTCATATTCTGTGCGCTGGTTCATTCACAGACGGTGAAACAAACACGCTGTCGAGTCTTTGACGGCAACTGCTTTGTCTTTTGAGTGACATCAGTGTTTTCAAAGCCAAACCACCTCCATGTGAGCGAGGAGGATCCTCGTTTAGCTAAATGTAACCACATGGATTCTGAGGCTGCTGGAGTCTGTGTTTGTTCACTTATGTTTAACATGCAGCTACGTTAGCTGTTGTTGTGAAGCGTGGAACGCGGCAGGTGTCCTCATGTGTCCTACGAGGCTGATCATGCAGTGAGTGTGTGGCCTCTCATAAAGACGTGTTTTGATTGGTTCTTGCAAAGGATTTCGACACACTGTTATAATGATTTCACGCATCGTTAAAACAACAATTAAGATACTGTTGTAGACGATATATATCACACACCCCTAAACTATAATATATATTCCAACTATAATCTATGATCTAAATGTAATCAAATCTATAATCTAACATCTAACTATAATCTGTGATCCAGCTATAATTAAAACTATAATCTACAATCTCACTATCATCAAAACTAAACTATATAATCTAATGACAATATATACAATAATCTAACTACAATTTATACTATAATCTATAATATAACATAATCTATAATACCAGTCTAGTACCTGTGCTAATAAAGTTATAATAGGGTTATAATATGGTTGTATTTCTGTTGGGTCTCTGGTCATGATGTCGTCTAAGACTGTAACATGATCCAGGTTCATATCCACCTCCAGGTTCAGATCCAGGTTCAGATCCAGGTTCAGTTCAGGTCTAGATCCAGGTCCAGGTCCAGTTCAGGTTCAGGTCAGAGGAAGACAATGTCGTCTGATGCAGGAGCAGGAAGTCTTTGGCTCCACCCACTGTCTTTAATGGACACTGTTGGTCAGGACCATGGATGTGGACAAGGACACTTCAGTTTAACAACAGACAGGAAGTCTTCTTCTTCTGCTTGAATCAGTACAGGTTAAAGTTTCCAGTGGGTGGGGAAAGGGGTGTGGCTCATTTACATATTCATGTTGTTGTTTGTCAGAAAATGTGCAGCTGAATTTCTGATCACTGAGTCATGAAAATCACACTCAGATGTCTCCTTTGTGGTCGCCTGCTCGGAGCCCCGCCCCATGACCTCACACACACACACACACACACACACACACACACACACACACACACACACTGCAGTGTTAACAGATGGTGAAAGAGGCTGCAAACACAGGAGGTTAAATGAGCTCTAAACTCCTTCGAGGTCTGATGAAAAACAGAACAGATTTGGCTTCTGATTGGTCATCTGGGGTAAATTGGTGGTGGTGAGTGGTGAGTGAGTGAAGGTGTGTGTGTGTGTGTGTGTGTGTGTGTGTGTGTGTGTGTGTGTGTGTGAAGTGTAAGTGAGTAGTGAAGTGTGACATTTTTGCTTCAGGCACAGTAAAAAGCTTCACAGAGGCAAGCTTCCTGAAGGGCGCTCAGGTTCAGTCACCCACCCGAGGTACTGAGCATGACTTCAACCAACAACAGCCCTGCACCCGTCTGCTGCGGCCCCACACAGTTCCAGGGCTGCATGGTTGAGAAAGCCAACCGCTCAGAGAATTCTGCCATTTAAGGAAAACTCTACTAGTACATACACACACACACACACACACACATATCCATTCCTCCATCCACACACTCACTCTCACACACACACACACACACACACACACACACACACACACACACACACAGAAAAGGACCAGGGAATCTCCTCTTTGAACAGCTGCACAACAATGACAGACAGGAAAATAGACTGATTGGTTGGATGATATGTTCAGACCAGCCCCATCTCAGAAAAAGTGGGTAAGGTGGTGAGTGAGATAGTGAGTAGTGAGATGAGAGTGAGAATAGAGGGCAGTGAGTGAGGAGATGGTGGTGAAGTGAGTGAGTGAGTGAGTGAGTGAGTGAGTGAGTGAGTGAGTGAGTGAGTGAGTGAGTGAGTGGATCTCACACTGTCTTCCTGTGTTTCAGGACGGACATCCAGACAGACTGCAGTGTGGACTGGAGGTGAGAGGACGCCTCTTCCTGCTCGACCTGGAGAAGAACCAGTGAGTCTCAGTAAAGAGAGCTGAATGTGCTGTGAGCACCACCTGCTGCTGAGGACCAGCCTGACATACTGAGTAAAACATGGAGACACAAGGAAAATACATGTTCATGTCTTTATCTCAATGTCCAACAGGAAACTGAAGTTTGTAACACCAAAGTCCTTTGACTGAGCCTGAGTGTAAGGCTGGTTCTCAGCAGCAGGGGGCGATGATGGTGATGATGGTGATGTGATGATGGTGATGATGGTGATGTGATGATGGTGATGGTGATGGCGATGATGGTGATGATGATGTGATGGTGATGGTGATGATGATGGTGGTGATGATGATGATGATGGTAGTGATGGCGGTGATGATGATGGTAATGGTGATGATGCGATGATGTGATGATGGTGATGATGATGGTGATGATGATGATGATGATGATGATGGGCTGCTGTCTTCTTGCAGTCACCTTCTGCGCAAACCTCCAAATGTCTTCTTCTACCTGTCCAACGGTACGGGCGTGTCTCTGAAAGCCGACCCTGTGGTGAGTCAGTGCAGGCCCTGCCCAGGCCCCGCCCTCTCTCTCTATGATATGTGTGATGCATCTTCGTGTTGAGTGACAGCTGCTTCTGTTGTTGTCCACAGACTCACTGTTATTACCACGGCAGCATCCGAGGGTTCCCTCAGTCCAGGGTGGCTCTGAGCACCTGCTCCGGACTGAGGTCAGTCTCTGATTGGTTCATTTACCTGTTTGCTTGTTTGTTTGCTTGTTAGTTTGTTTGCTTGTTTGTTTGTCTGTTTGTTTGTTTGCTTGTTTGTCTGTTTGTTTGCTTGTTTGCGTGTTTGCGTGTTTGTCTGTTTGTTTGCTTGTTTGTTTGTTTGTTTGTTTGTTTGTTTGTTTGTGAGTTCATCGGGTCACAAACAGAAAAACAGCAGTGCTCCAGTTTGATCCAGGATTTACAGATTTTCAGCTCATTGTGTGTCTTGACACATCAGCATTTTTTTTCTGTGGAAAAATCCTGATCTGGATCAGTGAGCTCGGTGACCTCTGACCCCTGTGGCGGTGCAGAGGCTGGATTACTGAGGTCTTAAACCAGCTTCACCTGACTGTGTTTCCTCCTGCAGCGGCGTCATCGTCATCAACGCCACGCTTAGCTTTGAGCTGCAGCCACAGGATGAAGACCGCCATTACCATCTCCTCCACCAGGGGGAGGAGAGCAGAGGGGATGGGAGTGAAGGAGGAGGAGGAGGAGGAGATAATGAAGAAGGAGTCCACCTGCTGTTCTCCGCCAGTCCACTGGAGGGTGGTGACGCTGGACACTGTGGGGTTTATCACACTGCTGTTCCCCCCATCCACAGCTACACACACACACACAGGGTGAGACACACACACACACACACAAACACATTGTCCTCTGTCTTGTCTCATGTGTCTTCTGTCCTCTGTCTGCAGAGAAAGAGGGACATCCTGTCAGAGACCAAATACATTGAGCTGGTGCTGGTGGCTGACCACCAGGAGGTCAGTGTGTGTGTGTGTGTGTGTGTGTACGTGCACGTATGTGTGTGTGTGGGGTTCTCACCCTGTGTGTGTGTGTCCTGTAGTAACATGTATGAACAGCAGGTGGCAGCAGCTCACAGTGTTCTCTCCTCCTCACAGTTCATGAATTACCAGAAGAACAACAAGACCATCATCTACCGTATGATGGACGTGGCCAACCAGGTGGACTGGGTGAGACGTCTGACCTCTGACCTCTGCCTCTGACTGCCTCTCTCACTCTCTCATTCTCTCACTCTCTCGCTCTCTCTCACCCTCTCACCCTCAGTTCTATCGCCCTCTGAATGTGCGGGTGGCACTGACTGGTCTGGAGGTCTGGAGCGACCGAGACAAGATCCGAGTGGAGAAGAGTCCGAAGGACACGCTCAACAACTTCCTGGAGTGGAGAAGCAGAGAGCTGCTTCCCCGCCTTCGCCATGACAACGCCCAGCTGGTCATGTATGAGTGTTTTAAAAACAAACATGTGACGTGTCCGTGTGTCACCCCTGACCTGACCTCTCACTGTGCAGGGGCGGGGCCTTTGACGGCACCACGGTGGGGATGGCATCTCAGGCGTCCATGTGCTCCAGAGACCGGTCAGGTGGAGTCAACGTGGTGAGGGTCATGTGTTCACCGTCATGTGTTCACAGTGGCGTGCACAGACATTTCGGACGGCAGGTGCTCAGTGAAAAAATAATGGCACTTTCTCTGGCGTGTGGAACTATGGGCTGCCTTATTATAGCAGTGAGAAAACATGACAGGCACTAATGTAAGCCTAATGTAAACCTACACAATACTAAATATTCAGCTTAAGTGTACTGATAGATTCACATGTTGTACTAATGACAAACTCTGCCGACATTAGTTGTGTGCTGGTCATCACGTCATATCAGTGATTAGCTAGCGTCTAGCTTGTTAAGCAGATGTGCAGTCGGCTAATTTATGCTCAGCTGTGGTGGCGCTGTATGAGACAGGCTACTTCACAACAGAGACAAAACAATGCAAGTTATAGCTTGGCAACTGAGGCTTAGGGGGCAAACAATACACTCGACTCGATTCATTTATGTGTTACCTGGCTGGTGGGACGGGGCCGTGAGCAGGTGTGTGCGGGCTACAGATGTGCACTGTTGCTGCAGCGCGCCTCCGTTTGTGCACGCTCTGCGCGTTCACGTTGACAAAGGAAGAGAGGTGTGTGCGGCGTAGGAGGAGCAGTGGCATATTAATTAGGGCAATATTATCACACTCTTTTAATCGTGCAGAATTTATGGATGATCATGTCAGCATGGGCCACATACACTGTTTAAAATAACAACGACCTTTCAAAAGGGCACTTGCTTGGTCCAGAGGGCAACGGCAGGTGCTGTAGCACCACCTAGTGTCTAACTGTGCACGCCACTGTGTGGTCATCATCATCATAGTGTTCATCATGCTCTCTCTCTCTCTCTCTCAGGATCACCTGGTCAGCGTTTTGGGCGTGGCCTCCACTGTTGCTCATGAGCTTGGTCACAACTTGGGGATGAGTCATGACACAGCAGAACGTCGCTGCTCTTGCCAGAACGAACCACGACTCGGAGGATGCATCATGGAGCCATCAACTGGGTCAGTATCAGATTATACAACCCGGGTCAGTGTCAGATTCAATAATCTGGTTCAGTGTCAGATTATTTGTGTCAGATTATCATACTTGACCCAGTGTCAGATGGTCTGTGTCAGATTATCTAACCTGGCTCAGTGTCAGATTATCTAACCTGGTTCAGTGTCATATTATTTAACCTGGCTCAGTGTCAGATTATCTAACCTTGGTTCAATGTCAGATTATCTAACCTTGGTTCAGTGTCAGATTATCTAACCTTGGTTCAGTGTCAGATTATCTGACCTGGTCAGTGTCAGGTGATCTGACCCAGGTGAGTGTGTGTGACCCTCAGGTTCATGCCTGGTCAGCAGTTCAGCAGCTGCAGTTCCTCTGACCTGTCTGTCAGTTTACTTCATGGAGGAGGAATGTGTCTGTTCAACGTTCCTGAACCAGATCTTCTGTTAGGAGGACCTCGCTGTGGAAACCTCTATGTGGAGAGAGGAGAAGAGTGTGACTGCGGCCTGATGGAGGTACTCACCTGTCCTACATGTCCTACATGTCTCTGCTCACCTGTGTGACCTCTGTGACCTGTGTTGCTGTGCTCTGATTGGTCAGGAGTGTGATGATCCCTGTTGTAACGCCTCCACCTGTCAGCTGATCCCGGGAGCTCAGTGTTCATCTGACGGCATCTGCTGCCACAACTGTAAAGTAAGACTGAACTCACATGTTCACCGTCATGTTTGCTAACACGTTCACCGTCATGTTCGCTAACACATTCACCGTCTTGTTCGCGAACACGTCCACCGTCGTGTTCACTAACACATTCACCGTCATGTTCACTAACACGGTCATAGTCATGTTAACTAACACATTCACCATCATGTTCACGAACACGCTCACCGTCATGTTCACTAACACGTTCACCATCATGTTCACTAACATGTTCACCATCTTGTTCGTGAACACATTCACCGTCTTGTTCGCGAACACGTCCACCATCATGTTCACGAACACGTTCACCGACATGTTCACTAACACGTTCACCATCATGTTCACTAAAACGGTCACCGTCATGTTCACTAACACATTCACCGTCATATTCAATAACACGTTCACTGTCATGTTGACGAACATGTTCACGTTCACCGACAGTTCATGAGTTTAAACTCCTCCCTCTCTGCCCTCAGTTGCTCAGTGTAAACCCCTCTGCCCTCAGTTGCTCAGTTTAAACTCCTCCCACTCTGCCCTCAGTTGCTGAGTGTAAACTCCTCCCCCATGCCCTCAGTTGCTTAGTCTAAACTCCTCCCCATGCCCTCATTTGCTCAGTTTAAACTCCTCACTCTCTGCCCTCAGTTGCTGAATGTAAACTCCTCCCCATGCCCCTCATTTGCTCAGTGTAAACTCCTCCCACTCTGCCCTCCAGTTGCTCAGTCTAAACTCCTCCCCCTTGCCCCTCAGTTGCTCAGTCTAAACTCCTCCCCTTTGCCCTCAGTTGCTCAGTGCAAACTCCTCCCCATGCCCTTATTTGCTCAGTGTAAACTCCTCCCCACTCTGCCCCTCAGCTGTCAGTCTAAACTCCTCCCCTTTCCCCAGTTGCTGGTCAAACCCCCTCCCCTTGCCCCTCAGTTGCTCAATCTAAACTCCTCCCCTTTGCTCTCAGTTCTCAGTGTAAACTCCCTCCCCCTTGCCCTCAGTTGCTCAGCTCCAAACTCCTCCCCTTGCCTTCAGTTTCAGTGTAAACCCTCCCCCTCTGCCCTCCAGCTCAGTCTAACTCATCCCACTCTGCCCCAGTTGCTGAGTGTAAACTCCTCCCCCTGCCCCTCAGTTGCTCACTTTTAAACTCCCCCCACCCCTGCATTCAGTTGCTTAGTCCTAAGCTCCTCCCCTTGCCCTCAGTTGTAGTCTAAAACTCCCCTTGCCCTCAGTTTCTCAGTGTAAACTCCTCCCCTCTGCCCTCAGTTGCTCAGTCTAAACTTCATCCCACTCTGCCCCTCAGCTGCTGAGCTGTAAACTCCTCCCCTCTGCCCTCAGTTGCTCACTTTTTAAACTCCCCCACCCTGCATTCAGTTGCTTAGTCCTAAACTCCTCCCCCTCCTGTCCAGTTGCTCAGCTCAAACTCTCCCCTCTGCCCTCAGTTGCTCAGTCTAAACTCCTCCCCCCTCTGTCCCTCAATTTCACCCAAACTCTCCCCTCTGCCCTCAGTTGCTCAGTCCCTAAACTCCTCCCCTCTGCACTAAGTTTCCAGTCTAAACTCCTCCCCCTCTGCCCTCAGTTGCGTCCTGCAGGCTCGGTGTGTCGGGAGCCTCTGGGAGCATGTGACCTGGCCGAGTTCTGCACTGGCTCCTCCCCCCACTGTCCCCCCAATGTCTTCCTGCAGAACGGTGAGCCCTGTGAGGACGGCGCCACCTACTGCTATGGAGGAGTGTGTGTCAGCATGAACGCTCAGTGTCAGCTGCTGTGGGGAACCAGTAAGACACCAGTTTAACCAGTTCACACTGTGAAGCTGCTGCTTTAACACACACTCTAACTGTGTGTGTGTGTGTGTGTGTGTGTGTGTCCTCAGACTCCACCAGTGCTCCGCCCATCTGTTTCTCTTCTGTCAACAAACAAGGAAACAAGTTTGGAAACTGTGGTCAGCTGACCAATGGTTCCTACATCCCCTGTGCTAACACGTGAGTACACACACAGACACACACACACACACACACACAGACATATAACACATAGAGGACATACACAACACACAGACACACACACACTACACACACACACACACACACCTACACACACAGACATATAACGCATAGAGGACACACGCACACACAACCAGTGTTGGGCATCTTACTTTAAAAAAGTAATAACGTTATAGTCACAACACAAGTTACATATCCATTCTTTCCTTTTACCTCGGTAAGGGAGAAGTAGTGTCGATATTTCCACTTAAAAAACGCTACGCTTCCCTGGCTCGTCGCCATTGTCTTAGAGCGTACAGCGAGACAGCGTGAGCAGGGCACCCGTCCACGCAGCCTATCATCATCGCATTAGCAACAGTGTCGTCATCAATCATCTCCACCCCTGCTCTCTCTGTGCTTCATTCAACCGAACTGTAACACAAGTAACGCGCCACTTTACATTCTCAGTAACGGTAACGGCGTTGCAACAATAGGAAAAGTAATTCATTAGATTACTCTGTTACTGAAAAAATAACGCCGTTACTCCCAACACAGACACACACACACACACACACACACACACACATAACACATAGAGGACACAGACACACACAGAGGACACACACAACACACAACACAAGAGGACACACACAACACACAGACTCACACAGAGGACACATACACACACACATAGGACACACACAACACACAGAGGACACACACAACACACAGAGGACACATACAACACACAGACACACACAAAGGACACACACAACACACACACAGAGGACACACACAACACACAGACACACACAGAGGACACATACAACACACACAGAGGACACACACAACACACAGAGGACACACACAACACACAGAGGACACACACACAAGACACACACACACACAGACACAACACACAGACACACACAGACACACAGAGGATACATACACACACAGAGGACACACACAACACACAGAGGACACATACAACACACAGACACACACCTTGATGACCCCACCCCCTCCCTCCACGTGCTGCAGTGACGTGCACTGTGGCAGGATCCAGTGTCAGGGTGGGAGACAGCGCCCCCTGCTGGGCATTAACGTAGAGATCCTGACCACTGAAGTGCGCCACAGTGACCTGGTCTGCAGAGGAACCTTCTTCCACCTGGGAGACGACGTGTCTGACCCTGCTACTGTGGCTCAGGGAACTGCATGCGGCCCTGGAAAGGTCAGTCAGCCGGCGCCCCCTGCAGGACAGGAGGAAACATGACCGAAACAAAGTTAAAGTATAGATAATATATAGATGAACTGTCCCTTTAATAAATGTTGCAGGTGTGTTTGAAGCAGACGTGTCAGGACGTGTCGGTGCTGGGCGTCGACGACTGTCGCAGCAAATGTAACGGTCACGGGGTGAGTGAGTGTTCTGTCCACAGGTGGCGCTAGCGTGCTGTTCCTGATTTATGTGTGTGTAACCTGCTGTGTGTGTCTGTGTGTGTCAGGTGTGTAACAGTAATAAGAACTGTCACTGTGACGTGGGCTGGGCTCCACCTGACTGCAGGTACTCAGGTCACGGCGGCAGCGTGGACAGCGGTCCAGCCACAGCTGCTCCAGGTGAGAACACACACCATCACACACCTGTCCAACATCTGAGCTCTGACCCAGGCTGACCCTGCTCCCATGTGTGCGTGTGTGTGTTTAGGGTCTGACCCGGTCCAAGTCGCCCTGCTCGTTGTGTTTTTCTTCGTCCTGCCAGTCGTCCTCCTCTTTCTCGCTCTTCGCTTTCCTCGATTCCGGAGAAATCTCTTATGTTTTGGACCAAACAGCCCATTTCACAAAGCTAGACAACACAACCGGTAACACACACACACACACACACACACACACACACACTCTCACTCTGTAATGTACAGCTGACTGTGCTTTGAGCGCCCCCTGCTGCTGACACCGAGGCTCACCCTCAGTGAAAAGCTGCAAACAGGAAACTGAAGTCTGTAAAGTACTCACTTTCCCACACCAAAGAGAAAATCAGTGATTTTAGCTGCTTGCCCTCTGCTGCCTCATGTGGTCACTTTGTGTCACTGAGGTTAATCTGAACAGATTTTCTCGATGACGTTTGGTGTGGGAAAGTGAGTGCTTTACAAACAAACACAGGTCTGTCTGAGATAGAGACGTGAACATGAGATGAAGATATCGTAGTCTTTTAAAATCTGCTTTATCAGCATCTGTGTTTCAGGCTGGTTTTCAGCAGCAGGGGGCGCTCACAGCACAGTCCGCTCTCTGTCTGAAAAAAACATGAACTCTCCCATTTTTAAGCATGGATGTATTATAAGACCTGGATGTAGCTCCGCCCCTTTGGCTCTATTCATTCCTATGGAGTTGCTCACTCACACATATGTCAAAGTTTCTGACTTCCTGGTTTATTTCCACAGAGCATGTGCAGTAGTGTTACTCCCATAATGCCTCTGGGCTTCGTGAACGAGCCGCGTTCTCGACTTGCTCGGCGCGTCCATGAACGGTGAAAGGCATGATGGGAGTACGCTACTGACGTGCACAAGCTGATTTCATGAATACTGATGTCACGTTAGCTTCGGTCTCTAAACCATGGATTTGTAAATGAATGTCAAACCAACGATAGTGAATACAGTAAAGTGAAAAGTATAATGACGTCATTACAGTTAAAATGATCAGTGAATATTAGTTTATATGTGTTGTTACAGGAATGATGTTGTTTACTTCCATTCACTGATAAACTGTCACATGACTCAAAAAAATAATGAATGAATAATGAAGTACTTTTATGATCCATTGAATCTTAACCATGAATATGATTTTGGTCTCATTGCTATGCTTTTTATTTTGGTTTAAATTTATAACAAATAAAGTGAACTTTATAATTAAAATTACAATTTATGGTAAATATAATAATCATCAAATATTACAATAAACCTGCAGACTCATGATCACATTATTAGGAACAATAACAATGTGTTAACTCCAGATTCTTTCACTCTAATTCATGTGTTCACCCCATTTATCAGTGACTTTATGAACAGATGGTGTAATTCATGTGTTCATCACATTTATCGTGTTCATCACATTTATCAGTAACTTTATGAACAGATAGTCTAATTCATGTGTTCATCACATTTATCAGTAACTTTATGAACGATAGTGTAATTCATGTGTTCACCCCATTTATCAGTGGCTTTATGAACAGATAGTCTAATTCATGTGACCATTACATTTATCAGTGACTTTATGAACAGATAGTCTAAATCATGTGTTCATCACATTTATCAGTGACTTTAGGAACAGATAGTCTAAATCATGTGTTCATCACATTTATCAGTGACTTTAGGAACAGATAGTCTAAATCATGTGTTCATCACATTTATCAGTGACTTTAGGAACAGCGTGTTCATCATATTTATCGGTGACTTTATGAACAGATAGTGTAATTCATGTGTTCATCACATTTATCGGTGACTTTATAAACAGATAGTGTAATTCATGTGTTCATCACATTTATCGGTGACTTTATGAACAGATAGTGTAATTCATGTGTTCATCACATTTATCGGTGACTTTATGAACAGATAGTGTAATTCATGTGTTCATCACATTTATCGATGACTTTATGAACAGATAGTGGGGCGGAGCTACATCCAGTTCATCCATGTTTTTAAGTCAACTCAGTCTGATTCATGTGTGTTTTCTTGCCCACAATGCAGTGTGACTCACTGTGATATGTGGGGCCTGGAGTTTGACCCCGTCTACATCTCCAGGTACTGCTGGACCTTCTGGGTTCTGGTCTGTAGTCTGGTCTCTGTAGATGTGACCGTTCCCTCAGACCTGGTCTCATGACCTCAGGACTTAAAAATGTTCAGATCCAGGTCTCAGTGTTCCTGGTTTCACCTCTCAGATGCAGCTTTAAGTGTGTTGTGATGTGAAAACCCTCCAGTAACATGGATGTGTGTGTTTCTCAGGTGTGTGTATGTGTGTCTCTCTCTCAGGTGTGTGTTTGTGTATCTCAGGTGTGTGTATGTGTGTGTGTGTGTGTGTGTGTTTTAGGACTCTTATACTCCTCCTCCTCACATTTCACTGTAAAACAAAATTAATTGAATCAGGGAAGTGAAACACTGTAGAGCTTTTACTTTGAAACAGGAAGAGGATGTGGTGTTTGTAACACGTGACAGGTGTAGACGCTGAAACTGTGAGACTCATTCGTGGGAGACGTTTGTCCCACAACCGTCTCATCAATCTGTCTTCTGTCCAGGACTCCAGTGACCGAGCGAGTGGACGCCAGTAACAGTGAGCATGTCCAGCCTCTGAGATACCGCCTCAACCCACAGGCCGACGCCCACAAAGAGGTAACCATGTAACCACTACCTCACGTTCTCTAACCCCGCCCCTCAAAGACATCCTCATCCTCATCCTCATCCTCATTGAGTCAGTTTATGAAGCAGTGAATGTTTTTCTGACACAATAACACGTTCATAGTGTGATTTGGATTACATGGATTGAAAATGACTTTTATTTTGATGGGATGGTGATCTCTTTAGCACATTTTCAGGAAGTGACATCACTGCTTTATTGGTTGAATGATTTCCTGTGTCAGCTCATGTTAACACACCTGACCTCTGACCTCTGCATGTGTCAGCTGTCACTCTGCATCTGCTTCCTGTTTTCTCTCCTATCAGGTTCATGACAGACCTGCTCCTCCCACTAAGCCACTCCCCCCTGACCCCACCCTAAACTCCCCATCACAGGTAACCTCACCTGAACTCACCTGCTCATGTCACTGTGAGGAGGCGTGGCCTTGTTGTTGTCTCTTTTGACGTTAGGATGAGTCAGATCTTTGCAGTTGTTTGTTGTTGTGTTGTGTTGTAGTTGTGTAGTTCAGTGGTGTGGAAACTCTATTACACAGAGATGACATTCATTGATTCATGGTGACTGTATGTTCATGGTGACTATATGTTCATGGTGACTGTATGTTCATGGTGTGTATGTTCATGGTGTGTATGTTCATGGTGACTATATGTTCATGGTGACTATATGTTGACTGTATGTTCATGGTGACTATATGTTCATGGTGACTATATGTTTATGGTGTGTATGTTCATGACTGTATGTTCATGGTGACTGTATGTTCATGGTGACTATGTTCATGGTGACTATATGTTCATGGTGACTGTATGTTCATGGATGGTGATGTTCATGTATGTTCATGGTAACTGTATGTTCATGGTGTGTGTGTTCATGGTAACTGTATGTTCATGGTGATGGTGTTCTGGTGTGAATGTTCATGGTGACTGTATGTTCATGGTGTGTATGTTCATGGTGACTGTATGTTCATGGTGACTGTATGTTCATGTGTGAATGTTCATGTGTGTGTTCATGGTGTGTTCATGGTAACTGTATGTTCATGTGTTCATGTAACTGTATTTTCATGGTGTGTATGTTCATGGTAACTGTGTTCATTTATGGCCATGGTGACTGTATGTTCATGGTGAATGTATGTCATGGTGTGTATGTTCATGGTAACTGTATGTTCATGGTGTGTGTGTTCATGGTAACTGTATTTTCATGGTGTGTATGTTCATGGTAACTGTGTTCATTTCTGTCCATGGTGACTGTATGTTCATGGTTTGTATGTTCATGTATGTTCATAGTGACTGTTTGTTCATGGCTACTGTGTTCATGTATGTTCATTGTGACTGTATGTTCATGGTGATTTTATGTTCATTGTGACTGTTTGTTCATGGTGACTGTATGTTCATGTATGTTCATGGTGTGTATGTTCATGTATGTTCATGGTGTGTATGTACATGTATGTTTATGGTGTATATGTTCATGGTGTGTATGTTCATGTGTGTTCATGGTGAATGTATGTTCATTGTGACTGTGTTCATGTATGTTCATGGTGTGTATGTTCATGGTGACTGTGATTGATTGATTGATTGATTGATTGATTGATTGATTGACTGTTTGATTGATTGATTTATTGACTCTTCTGCTGCTTCAGCCTGTTAAACAGATACCAGCCCCCCCCACCAAGCCTCTGCCCTATGCCCCCCCCACCAGCCAGGTACAGTCACTGTGTGTGTCTCTGTATGTGTGTGTAAGGAACTGATATTGACTATGCTCAGGTGGCTAAAGGTCAAGGTGTGGAATTGAAACTGTAGGTCAGAAAAGGGAGAGAGCCTTGGGCGGAGACTGGTTGTTTTTCTTTGTTGTCATGGTGATAACGACAAGTTTGACGCATGTTTGTTTTTTTCTCTCTGGCTTGTTCATGAAATCCTCGTTTTTACCTCACTTCCTCTTCTTCGTCTCCTTTTCTTTTCATCTCTTCTTCTTCGTCTTCCTCTTCCTCTTCTTCTTCCTCTGTTTGCTCTTCTTAATCTCCTCTTCTTCTTCATCTCCTCTTCTTCTTCTCCTCTTCTCCTTCTTCTGTTTTGTCTGTTTCCTGTTCTTATTCTCCTTTTCTTCTTCTCCTCTTCTTCCTCACTAACCTTCCAGCAGCTGGTGACTCGACCAGCTCCACCCAACAAGCCCCTCCCCCCTGACCCCGTCTCACCTGGACAGGTACACTGCCACACATGCATGCTGGTGGCTGTTAGCATGAGGGTAGCGTGTAGAATGTGGTGTCATGTGATGATTTGATGAAAATCAAAGATGATTTTCTGATTTCAGGCTCCTGTTCCACTCAAACCTCTGGTGCCCAGAAAGCCTCTCCCCCTGGCCCCACCTTCCCACCCTCAGCTCCACCCTCACCCTGCTGGACACGCCTCCAACAAACTCCGAGAGCAGAGTGCAGTCACGCCTGCGGCCGCTCCCAACAGGTAATGTCACATGACTTCGTCTTTATCACTGTCCTTAAAGGAATATTTCACTGTGTGTTAAAACTGGACCATCTGTGTCATAGAAATGTGAAACAATATTTATGCCTTCATGGCCGAGAAAGGCAGAAATCTTTTATTTTGGCTTACGACAACTCCCAGCATGCACTGTGCTCTCTGCCCCACTAGAGTCTCGCTGTCTCAAGCTTCGATGCATCCAGTCCAATCCACTTTATTTATAAAGCACTTTAAAACAACAACAGCTGAAACAAAGTGCTGTACAACAGAGATAAATAAAATACAAGAAATTACATCATAGGCCTAGACAACAAACAATAAAACATACAATAAAAGAATAAAATACTGTAGAAAGTATTAATAAAAACAGAAAAAGTCATACAATAAAACTATAAAAAGATAAAAATAAAACAATGTCTCATACTGGGTTGAAAGCCAAAGAGTAAAAATGCGTTTTAAAAGTGGACAGTGAAGGGGCGTATCTGCAGGAGCAGCTAATCAGCTGAACTCAGACACCGGGCAGGAGCGTCAGGATGAAGCAGCTCAGAGAGTTACGGCGGGGCAAGACCATTTAAAGATTTAACAACAAATAATAGGATTTTAAAATGAACTCTAAAATGCACAGGCAGCCAGTGGAGTGAGACTAAAACAGACTTTATATGTTCCCTCTTACGTGCTACAGTTAAAAGACGTGCCGCAGCATTTTGGACGAGCTAGAGGTGTGAGAGGGCCGTCTGATTGACTCCAAGATAAAGTGCATGACAGTAATCTAAGTGAGAAGTAATAAACGCATAGATTACAGTCTCAAAGTGCTGGGCTGAAAGAAAAGGTTTTACCTTTGTCAGCTTTCTTAGGTGGAAAAAGCTTACCAACTGCACTGATTTGACAGTCCAATTTAAAACCCAGATTTGTGACTGTAGGCCTTACGTGCTGCATCAAAGGGCCCAGGTCAACAGGAAGGGACTCACTGGAGTCATTAGGTCCAAACACTATCACTTCCGTCTTCCTTTCATTAAAATGCAAGTTCAGGGCCATCCACGCTTTTATCTTGTCAAGACACTCAAGAAGTGATTCTTAACCCAGCAGTTAGAGGGTTAAGAATCCCACGTAGCTGAGAAGGAGCGCGAGTTTCAACTGGGGAGCCCGACACAGAGGCCTCAGGTTACCCCGCGCTGGCAAAGTCGGAGAGAGCAGGGGCGGCAGAAACCCTCATCGAAGCCGGGCATCGGTATCCGACAGGCATCACCGGGGTCCATGTAACGCCGTGACACAGCGGTGCGACGATATGATCTACGATCAAATCTGGAAGCGGTAGAAGACGCCAGGTAGACCTTCAGCTTTACCGGCCATCCACTGTGTGTGCCGCGGCAACTGTGACGCTTCCACCAGGGAGTGTGGAACTGAAGCCCGGCAAAGTTTTCTGTCCATCATGATCAAACGCAACTTGATCCACGGCAGAAAGACGAAAATCCAAGAGTGTTTGATGATCATACACCAGTAGAGACTCGATTTGTGGAGTGACAATGGTCAAAAACAACAGAATAACAAGCCACAGAGACAGAGGTAGACGAGCAGCCAAACACACCGGTGACAGCACTCATCATGTAAACACACAAACCCCCGTGAGATGTATCACAAATATAAACACACAAAACAGATATAAACACACAAAACAAATATAAACACACAAAACCCCTGAGATGTATCACAAAATATAAACACACAAAACAAATATAAACACACAAAACAAATATAAACACATATAACACACAAACCCCATGAGATGTATCACAAATATAAACACACAAACCCTTGTGAGATGTATCACAAATATAAACACAAAAACAAATATAAACACACAAACCCCGTGAGATGTATCACAAATATAAACACACAAACCCCTGAGATGTATCACAAATATAAACACACAAAACAAACATAAACACACAAAACAAATATAAACACACAAACCACTGTGAGATGTATCACAAATATAAACACACAAAACATATATAAACACACAAACCCCGTGAGATGTATCACAAAACAAAACACAAAACTGTGAGAATACACCCCCACACAAATATAAACACACAAACCCCTGTGAGATGTATCACAAATATAAACACACAAAAATATAAACACACAAACCCTGTGAGATGTATCACAAATATAAACACACAAAACAAATATAAACACACAAACCCTCGTGAGATGTATCACAAATGTAAACACACAAAACAAATATAAACACACAAACCCGTGAGATGTATCACAAATAAACACACAAAACAAATATAAACACACAAACCCCTGTGAGATGTATCACAAATATAAACACAAAAATACAA
Source organism: Solea senegalensis (assembly GCF_019176455.1). Lineage (NCBI taxonomy): Eukaryota > Metazoa > Chordata > Actinopteri > Pleuronectiformes > Soleidae > Solea > Solea senegalensis. The sequence continues at coordinate 25,598,872 of NC_058029.1, forward strand.
ATATAAACACACAAAACAAACATAAAACACACAAAAGAGAGATGTATATATAAACACACAAACCCCCGTGAGATGTATCACAAACATAAACACACAAACCCTGTGAGATGTATCACAAATATAAACACACAAACCCCTGTGAGATGTATCACAAATATAAACACACAAACCCCGAGATGTATCACAAATATAAACACACACAAACAATCACAAATATCAAAACAAATAAACACACAAAACCCTCGTGGAGATGTATCACAAAATAAACACACAAATATAAACACACAAAGTGAGATGTAACCCCGTGAGATGTATACAAATATAAACACACAAACCCCTGTGAGATGTATCACAAAATAAACACACAAACCCCTGTGAGATGTATCACAAATATAAAACACACAAAACAAATATAACACACACAAACCCTCGTGAGATGTATCACAAATATAAACACACAAAACAAATATAAACACACAAACCATGAGATGTATCACAAATATAAACACACAAAACATATATAAACACACAAACCCCGTGATGATTCACACAACAAACACACAAACCCCTGTGAGATGTATCACAAATATAAAACACACAAAACACCCTGTGAGATGTATAAACACACAAAACAAATATAAACACACAAACCCTCGTGAGATGTATCACAAATATAAAACACACAAAACAAATATAAACACACAAAACAAATATAAACACACAAACCCCCGTGAGATGTATCACAAATATAAACACACAAACCCTGTGAGATGTATCACAAATATAAACACACAAAACAAACATAAAACACACAAACCCTCGTGAGATGTATCACAAATATAAACACACAAAAACAAACAAACACACAAACCCTCTGAGATGTATCACAAATATAAACACAAAACAAATATAAACACACAAACCCCGGAGATGTATGTATCACAAATATAAACACACAAACCCTCGTGAGATGTATCACAAATATAACACACACAAAAACAAATATAAACACACAAACCCTCGGAGATACAAATATAAACACACAAAACAAATATAAACACACAAAAGATGTATCAAATATAAACACACACAAAACACTCGGAGATGTATCACAAATATAAACACACAAACCCTCGTGAGATGTATCACAAATATAAACACACAAAACAAATATAAACACACAAACCCTCGTGAGATGTATCACAAATATAAACACATAAACAAAAAATATAAACACACAAACCCTCAATGTATCACAAATATAAACACACAAACCCTGAGATGTATCACAAACGAGATGTATCACAAATATAAACACACAAAACAAATATAAACACACAAACCCTCGTGAGATGTATCACAAATATAAACACACAAAACAAAATACTCACCACCTGCAGAACAACTGAGGGAGGGAAGCACCATTTTTAAATAGTACTGTTCTAGCAATACACAGATCTGTGAAGTATTCCTTTAAACACGTCACACTTCATCTGTCTGTCTGTCTGTCTCTCTCTCTGTCTCTGCAGACGACCTCCAGCTCCGCCCACTCGACCCTCGGCCCCTCAGAAGGTGGAGTCGTCGCCACTGTGAGTTTGGTGTTGATCGTTGTGTTTGAGGAAGACGATGATGAAGACTTGAACATTGACCTTTGACCTCTTCTGACGGTCAGTGAACGTCTCGGTGCCTTGCTCAGCTGCAGAGGACACTCAGGAATCTGTAATGTAAACCGCGCCCCCAAGAGGCAGTGGGGCTCAGTGCCTTGCTCAAGGAGCTGGGAATCAAACCTGCAGGTGGTTCTCCACCCAGACTGACCCAGACCAGGTTCCTCTGAAAAACAACATCACATCCTTTAAACTGGATTGAAAGGTTCTGATGTGGGACCAAACTAAACCGGATTAAACCGAAGTGAAGTCTGACTTTAAACTACGTCACAACAAACTGAAGGAAAAAAAACTGTTTGATTGTCAAGTGTCTTTATAATTGACCCTTGACCTTTTGTTTGACCTGGTTCATGATGTCACCTTTGTAAAAAAGTAGAAACTGGTTTAAACCTGGTCTCAGACTAGGTTTAAACCTAGGTTTGACTGGTTTGGACCTGGTTTAGAGTAGACCTGGGGGGTATTCCAGAAAGCGGGTTATGTGAGAACTCTGAGTTTGTTAACCCTGAGATGGGGGAAACTCTGAGTTATCCGTTCCAGAAAGAGAGGTAACTTAAACTCTGGGTCTGTTACTGCGGTAACTTACTCTGTGAACATAACCTGCTCGCTGGCAGGTTCACTATAAGAAACCCAGAGTTTCTACCTGTCTCCTCCCACACGAAGAAAGCAGTTAGACATGGATTGCCCATTCATTAGAAATCCAATCGACATCGAAGCCGTATTGATTAGAAATACATTACGTCGTGAGAGAATCTTCCGACCCAGATTAGACGTTCTGATTAAAAATAAAAAAGACAAATTCACATGTGATTTGGTTCTTCTTTATTCCCTAAAAGTACAAAAGCAACAGTCAGGATTTGTAATATAGTTCCAACTATTAACATATTTCACCATGACAATGCACCCACCTCAACTGGCGTTCAAGTAATAGAATTTCCAAGTCTGTTTTTCTGATTTGCTGGTCCAGGTACACCATTTCTCGGGCAGCCTGTGGCCATGGGCAGCCTGTGGCCAAGGGGAAAGGGAACTTGACTTGTAACCGGAGGGTCGCCGGTTCACCCGGCCAAAAAGGGCTGGGGTACCCCTGAGCAAGGTACCCAACCCCCAATGCTCCCCGGGCGCCACTCAGTGTGGCAGCCCACTGCTCCTAATTCTAGGATGGGTCAAAATGCAGATGAATACTTTCCCTAAGGGGATTAATAAAAAAACTAACTTCTTTCTCGGTTTTTTGAATGGTTTTCATTAGGTGCACCCTGTACAACTCTTTTACCGGCAACTCGGAAACATATGGACAACATTTAATTCCTGCATTTCTACATACAGATTTAACATGGTATTGACCGAAAATCTCACTGTGTCAAGCTGTGCTCTAGAAGTTGATGGACCCTCACTCCCTGTGGCAGCAGACAGCGTTTCCTCCTCCTCCTCCTCCTCCTCCTGTGATGCAGGAAAAGATACTGTTTCAGAATACTTTGAACTACCATCTGAGGCAAGATCTGAGTATGGAATACTTACAGCTGCAGGGTTAACAATTGTTTCAGTCGGAGGCTGAACCAGGCAGTTGACACCATCCACAACTGTTGTGTGGGTGGATATATATTTGTTAAAAAGTAGGCACTTTTTATTAAAAAAAAAAAGACATAAGTGTATACTTGCATCTGATGTAGGCACTTGTGTCCTGGGGGGTGACAGGCTCAGAAGAGCTTCCCCCGGGGATGCCTTCAGCCACAGGGCGACCCCTGTATTGGAGCCAGCTCCTCAGCCTCTGTCAGAGGTGGTGGAGGTGGCCCTCCACCAGTTTTTAGGGCCTCTGCCTTCTTTCTGTTGGCTGAGCAGAACTCAATGTTTGCAATCTGAATTAATATTTACGTTACGTTTAATAGCCTAAGTCAATTAAAAATTAAAAATAAAAATCAAAGTGAGGTGCAATCATAGCCTAGCAAAATATGCCTTACCTTTTTGAATGATGTTTTTATGTTTCATTTTGAGCTGCTTCCAAGTCCTCTTTTCTCCTGTTGGATTGCACCTAAATGAAAAACTCAGATTTCATTCCTACTTATATTCATAACTATAGGCTATGCTACGATCTTATGGTTAAATGTTACGTCAATGGAATAGTACATTCAAACTTACGCGTTGACTCGGGCAGCAATTCTCTCCCATGCGGTCTCTCTCTCCTTCGCTGCTGCAGCTGTGTTGCATTTGTGTGCTCATATTCTCCGTAGGTCAGCATAAGGATCTCCAACTCCTTCTCACTGAAGTAAGTTGATCTTTTTTTTTTCTCGGTTGTCATGGTGACTCGTGGTATCGGGGCTCCATTGATGATGGCTTTTTATAGTGCTTGTGCACGCGCATACCTAGAGGTTAACATACTCAGAGTTGATTGAACTAACTCAGATCAGCCGTTCTGGAACCGGATATTCAGAGTTTCCCGACTCAGAGTTCAGGGATAGACTCAGAGTTTGTTGAACCTGCTTTCTGGAATACCCCCCTGGTCTCAGCTTGTTCATGTGGAACTGATCAATGATAATCAATAAAACTCATAAGGAACTGATCAGAGTGTTGCAGGAGTGAATGAAATCAGATTGATTGATCAGCTGCTGTTGTTTCATGTAAATAAAACAGTTCATCTTTGATGTTTTTGTTTTCAAGTTAAAACACACACGCACACACAGACCATGTGACACAGTGATGATGATGATGATGATGAAGCTCTAAGTCACTCCCCCCCACACACCACAGGAACAGGAAGTTGTCTCTTCCTGTGTCTCAGTGTGTCAGTTGGTTTGCTTCAGTCGAGCAAGAGATTTTTAAAATTTTATCACTCGTTCATCAGCTGTCTCATCCTCTCATCCTTCATCATGGCTCCTTCATCCTCCCTCTTCCTCCTCGTCCTCCTGTGTGGACACAGTGTCTCTGTGTCTGTGTCTCCTCGACTCTCCTTCCTCCTCAGTGAGTAAAACTCTTTTTCTTCATTGGTCATATTATTGATTAATGATCAGGTAAGTGATTAATGATCAGGTTATTGATTAATAATCAGATTATTGATTAATAATCAGGTTATTGATTAATAATCAGGTTATTGATTAATGATCAGATTATCCATTAATGATCAGGTTATCCATTAATGATCAGGTTATTGATTAATAATCAGATTATCCATTAATGATCAGGTTATTGATTAATAATCAGATGATCCACCAGTCCGCTCAGTTCTGGATCATTAACAATGTGAATTAGAAGCGAGTTCTATAATATGATTCACTTCTGGATCAGGAACTGGTTTCTCAGTTCTGGATCTGCATGAGGATTGAGGTCAGGACTAGAACAGAAGTTTTGGATCAGGAACCAGTTGTGTCTTGTTGGTGTCCTGGTCCTGGTCCAGGTCCTGAGTGGGTCCATGTGTTTCCTGCTTGTGTTCAGACTCCACTCAACGACCTCTGGTCCACTTCAGTCTCCATGACGTCACCAACACCACCACGCTGTTGCTAAGCAATGATGGCTCCACCCTGTACGTGGGCGCGCGTGACGCCGTCCTCTCATTGGACATCAGTCAGAGTGATGTCATCAGCCTGAGGAGGAAGGTGAGTTCACAAGACCAAGCTTTAGAAAAGCTTTGAATCCCCTTCCTGACTCCGCCTCTCGTCCAGGTGCAGTGGCGTCCGTCAGAGGCGGAGATAAAGGAGTGTTCTAAAAAAGGGAAGAACGAGGTGGTAAGTTCATCTTCATCATCTTCACCTTCATCATCTTTATCATCTTCACCTTCATCATCTTTATCATCTTCATCATCAGCTCGATTGTCCAAACTTTATCCGAGTGTTACAGCCCATAAACGCCACCCACCTGTATGCCTGTGGAAGCCACGCCTACAGCCCCAGAGACGCCTTCATCGTGAGTCTGAACTTTGACACACACAGATACACACACACACACACACACGTACATATACACACTCTCACACACACACCTGTGTGTCTGCTCCTCCCACTCAGGACAGTGTGAGCCTCTCATTGGTCGAGCTCAGCAGTGGTAAAGGTCGATGTCCGTTTAATCCGTTCCAGAGAAACATCGCCATCACCATCGGTGAGTCATCACACACACATACACACACACACACACACGCACACACACATTCAGCTGAAGGGGTGTGTGTGTGTGTGCAGACAGCGAGCTCTTCAGCGCCACAACCGGTGACTTCAGAGGGGTGGAGCCTCAGATCAGTCGTCACTTCAGCACAGGCGGTCGCTCTGATGTCTGTCAGGACTCATCTGTCAGTTTACTGGAGGGTAAGTGAACGCACCATTACGTGTGTGTGTGTGTGTGTGTTCACTGGAGGGTAAGTGAACGCACCACTGTGTGTGTGTATGTGTGCGTTCACTGGAGGGTAAGTGAACAAACCATGTGTGTGTGTGTGTGTGTGTGTGTGTGTGTGTGTGTGTGTGTGTGTGTGTGTGTCTGTGTGTTTACTCAAAGGTAAGTGAACACACCACTCTCAGTGACAGTGTCCTGTCCTCTGTCCTCTCACAGAGACAGTGTCTGTCCTCTCACAGAGACAGTGTCTGTCCTCTCACAGAGACGGTAACTGTCCTCTGTCCTCTCACAGAGACAGTGTCTGTCCTCTCACAGAGACAGAGACAGTGTCTGTCCTCTCACAGAGACAGAGACAGTGTCTGTCCTCCTTGAACAAAGCACAGTTTCACAAACACTTCCTCACTCTGTCACTTCCTGTTTGTGTCAGACTCTAAATGCAGCCAAAGGTCAAGCATGTCTTTTTTCTTCTTCATCATCGTCATCATGGTCACTTCCTGTGTTTCAGAGCCGACCTTCATCACCGCAGCGGCTGACTCGTCACAGAACAAACTCTACTTCTTCTTCACTGAAGTCGGGACAGAGTTCAGTTTCGTGGAAAAGCTGCAAATCGCTCGAGTCGTCCAAGTCTGCAAGGTGAGTGACAGGGGGGCGGAGCCTCAGCACCAAATCACCACGACAACAACGACGCCGATGATTAGGTCCCCACAACATGAGTCATACCTGAAATACAGGTATGACTCACTCCCACTCCAAACCTCATAAAGAAAGTCAGAGATTGTGTCACTGAGTTTAATCTAAATGAAATATTTCAAATGCTGAATTGACTAAAATCAGACATTTGAACGATGGATCATGACAGTGAGTGCTTTCCAAACTTCAGTTTCCACAAAGAGAAGTAAATGACGTAGATTTTATTACACAAGTCTCATGTGTCTTTTGCTAGTTCTCAGCAGCAGGGGGCGCTCACAGCACAGTCCTGTCTGAACATCATGTAACTTCAGTGTGTTACTTTCTGTCTCAGGATGATGTCGGAGGACAGAGGACGCTGCAGAAGAAGTGGACGTCCTTCGCCAAAGCTCCTCTGCTCTGTCAGTCTCACAAACAGCTTCCCTTCAACATCCTCCAGGACGTGTTCACGCTGCCACCACTGGAGGGCGCCGCCGACACCTTGTTCTACGGCGTCTTCACGTCTCAGTGGTAAGAGAAGAAGAAGACGCACGTCCTTCAGTGTGAGACGTGTGTGTGATAAGCGTGTGTCTCGTCCAGGTCCTCACGTCCAGAGTCGGCAGTTTGTGTCTTTAAGCTTCAGGACGTGCGGGCGGCGTTCGCTGGCAGCTACAAGAAGTTGGACATGCAGAGTCACCAGTGGAGCCCCCTGCTGGGCAAACACTCGTACCTGGGAAAGGTAGAGTCACATTAAATCACTATGAGAGAGAGAGAGAGAAAATAAACCAGCAGCAATTCTGAGATGTAAGAGTCCGAATTCTGGGATTAAAGAGTCTGAATTCTGAGATTAAAGAGTCCTAGTTCTGAGATGAAAGC